>NC_042994.1:10882898-11182898 GCF_901001165.1 Salmo trutta
ACACACTGAACTGAGAGGACCACAAGACAGTTAACACACTGAACTGAGAGGACCACCAGACAGTTAGCACACTGAACTGAGAGGACCACAAGACAGTTAACACACTGAACTGAGAGGACCACCAGACAGTTAGCACACTGAACTGAGAGGACCACCAGACAGTTAACACACTGAACTGAGAGGACCACCAGACAGTTAACACACTGAACTGAGAGGACCACCAGACAGTTAACACTCTGAACTGAGAGGACCACCAGACAGTTAACACTCTGAACTGAGAGGACCACCAGACAGTTAACACTCTGAACTGAGAGGACCACCAGACAGTTAACACTCTGAACTGAGACGACCCCCAGACAGTTAACACACTGAACTGAGAGGACCACCAGACAGTTAACACACTGAACTGAGAGGACCACCAGACAGTTAACACACTGAACTGAGAGGACCACCAGACAGTTAGCACTCTGAACTGAGAGGACCACCAGACAGTTAACACTCTGAACTGAGAGGACCACCAGACAGTTAGCACACTGAACTGAGAGGACCACCAGACAGTTAACACACTGAACTGAGAGGACCACCAGACAGGTAACACACTGAACTGAGAGGACCACCAGACAGTTAACACACTGAACTGAGAGGACCACCAGACAGTTAACACACTGAACTGAGAGGACCACCAGACAGTTAGCACACTGAACTGAGAGGACCACCAGACAGTTAGCACACTGAACTGAGAGGACCACCAGACAGTTAACACACTGAACTGAGAGGACCACCAGACAGTTAACACACTGAACTGAGAGGACCACCAGACAGTTAGCACTCTGAACTGAGAGGACCACCAGACAGTTAACACTCTGAACTGAGAGGACCACCAGACAGTTAGCACACTGAACTGAGAGGACCACCAGACAGTTAACACACTGAACTGAGAGGACCACCAGACAGTTAACACACTGAACTGAGAGGACCACCAGACAGTTAACACACTGAACTGAGAGGACCACCAGACAGTTAACACACTGAACTGAGAGGACCACCAGACAGTTAACACACTGAACTGAGAGGACCACCAGAAAGTTAACACACTGAACTGAGAGGACCACCAGACAGTTAACACACTGAACTGAGAGGACCACCAGACAGTTAGCACTCTGAACTGAGAGGACCACCAGACAGTTAACACTCTGAACTGAGAGGACCACCAGACAGTTAGCACACTGAACTGAGAGGACCACCAGACAGTTAACACACTGAACTGAGAGGGCCACCAGACAGTTAACACACTGAACTGAGAGGACCACCAGACAGTTAACACACTGAACTGAGAGGACCACCAGACAGTTAGCACACTGAACTGAGAGGACCACCAGACAGTTAACACACTGAACTGAGAGGACCACCAGACAGTTAACACACTGAACTGAGAGGACCACCAGACAGTTAACACACTGAACTGAGAGGACCACCAGACAGTTAACACACTGAACTGAGAGGACCACCAGACAGTTAACACACTGAACTGAGAGGACCACCAGACAGTTAACACACTGAACTGAGAGGACCACCAGACAGTTAGCACTCTGAACTGAGAGGACCACCAGACAGTTAACACTCTGAACTGAGAGGACCACCAGACAGTTAGCACACTGAACTGAGAGGACCACCAGACAGTTAACACACTGAACTGAGAGGGCCACCAGACAGTTAACACACTGAACTGAGAGGACCACCAGACAGTTAACACACTGAACTGAGAGGACCACCAGACAGTTAACACACTGAACTGAGAGGACCACCAGACAGTTAACACACTGAACTGAGAGGACCACCAGACAGTTAACACACTGAACTGAGAGGACCACCAGACAGTTAACACACTGAACTGAGAGGACCACCAGACAGTTAACACACTGAACTGAGAGGACCACCAGACAGTTAACACACTGAACTGAGAGGACCACCAGACAGTTAACACACTGAACTGAGAGGACCACCAGACAGTTAGCACTCTGAACTGAGAGGACCACCAGACAGTTAACACTCTGAACTGAGAGGACCACCAGACAGTTAGCACACTGAACTGAGAGGACCACCAGACAGTTAACACACTGAACTGAGAGGGCCACCAGACAGTTAACACACTGAACTGAGAGGACCACCAGACAGTTAACACACTGAACTGAGAGGACCACCAGACAGTTAGCACACTGAACTGAGAGGACCACCAGACAGTTAACACACTGAACTGAGAGGACCACCAGACAGTTAACACACTGAACTGAGAGGACCACCAGACAGTTAACACACTGAACTGAGAGGACCACCAGACAGTTAGCACACTGAACTGAGAGGACCACCAGACAGTTAACACACTGAACTGAGAGGACCACCAGACAGTTAACACACTGAACTGAGAGGACCACCAGACAGTTAGCACTCTGAACTAAGAGGACCACCAGACAGTTAACACTCTGAACTGAGAGGACCACCAGACAGTTAGCACACTGAACTGAGAGGACCACCAGACAGTTAACACACTGAACTGAGAGGGCCACCAGACAGTTAACACACTGAACTGAGAGGACCACCAGACAGTTAACACACTGAACTGAGAGGACCACCAGACAGTTAACACACTGAACTGAGAGGACCACCAGACAGTTAACACACTGAACTGAGAGGACCACCAGACAGTTAACACACTGAACTGAGAGGACCACCAGACAGTTAACACACTGAACTGAGAGGACCACCAGACAGTTAACACACTGAACTGAGAGGACCACCAGACAGTTAACACACTGAACTGAGAGGACCACCAGACAGTTAACACCTGAACTGAGAGGACCACCAGACAGTTAGCACTCTGAACTGAGAGGACCACCAGACAGTTAACACTCTGAACTGAGAGGACCACCAGACAGTTAGCACACTGAACTGAGAGGACCACCAGACAGTTAACACACTGAACTGAGAGGGCCACCAGACAGTTAACACACTGAACTGAGAGGACCACCAGACAGTTAACACACTGAACTGAGAGGACCACCAGACAGTTAGCACACTGAACTGAGAGGACCACCAGACAGTTAACACACTGAACTGAGAGGACCACCAGACAGTTAACACACTGAACTGAGAGGACCACCAGACAGTTAACACACTGAACTGAGAGGACCACCAGACAGTTAACACACTGAACTGAGAGGACCACCAGACAGTTAACACACTGAACTGAGAGGACCACCAGACAGTTAACACACTGAACTGAGAGGACCACCAGACAGTTAGCACTCTGAACTAAGAGGACCACCAGACAGTTAACACTCTGAACTGAGAGGACCACCAGACAGTTAGCACACTGAACTGAGAGGACCACCAGACAGTTAACACACTGAACTGAGAGGGCCACCAGACAGTTAACACACTGAACTGAGAGGACCACCAGACAGTTAACACACTGAACTGAGAGGACCACCAGACAGTTAACACACTGAACTGAGAGGACCACCAGACAGTTAACACACTGAACTGAGAGGACCACCAGACAGTTAACACACTGAACTGAGAGGACCACCAGACAGTTAACACACTGAACTGAGAGGACCACCAGACAGTTAGCACACTGAACTGAGAGGACCACCAGACAGTTAACACACTGAACTGAGAGGACCACCAGACAGTTAGCACACTGAACTGAGAGGACCACCAGACAGTTAGCACACTGAACTGAGAGGACCACCAGACAGTTAGCACACTGAACTGAGAGGACCACCAGACAGTTAACACACTGAACTGAGAGGACCACCAGACAGTTAACACACTGAACTGAGAGGACCACCAGACAGTTAGCACACTGAACTGAGAGGACCACCAGACAGTTAACACACTGAACTGAGAGGACCACCAGACAGTTAGCACACTGAACTGAGAGGACCACTAGACAGTTAACACACTGAACTGAGAGGACCACCAGACAGTTAACACACTGAACTGAGAGGACCACCAGACAGTTAACACACTGAACTGAGAGGACCACCAGACAGTTAGCACACTGAACTGAGAGGACCACCAGACACTGAACCCCTTCATTATCCTCAACTTGTGTAGCCGGCGGGACTGTGACTGCATGCAAGCACTTTAATTAATGTCACAGAAAAAAATATTTTAATGACTTACAAATGGGGACTGTGCCCATACATACACACATCAACACACACACACACACACACACACACACACACACACACACACACACACACACACACACACACACACACACACACACTGTACACACACAGGCACACACATACTGTACACACACAGGCACACATATACACACACAAGCACACACACACACAATGTGCTATGCCATTCATTTACAGTCTGATTGAGACCTACTGGTATATGGGAACAAATACAGCAAATTCTTAGACCAAATTAGAGGGGGTAGAGAGTGTCGCGGCTACAGATACATGTGTGTTACCCTGTGGTCTTCCTCCCCTCTTCCCCCCATCCTCCCCACCTCCCTAATTTAGCCTTTTTTCTAATTGATGCCAAATGGCACTTTTTCCAGTGTTTTTCAGAGAGAGAGAGAGGGAGAGAGGAAGGAAGTCACTGTTTTTCAATGGGAGCCTTCCATTTTCAGTTTTTTACAACCCGCGTCACATTTTATCCCCCACAAACAAACTCATACAATTACTAGTGCTTTCATGTACCACAGACTGAGGGGAAAGGGGGCAATTGCTTATAATTAAGAGGTATTTGTTTGGGGGAGCAGGGGTGGGGGGTCCTCACAATAAGTTATGGATGTGTACGTACAGTATGACTTTGTGACAGATTATGAGTCACAATAGACTAGATAATAAATCACAATTTTTTGAATATTTTTTCATTTATGGAGGTTAACTAAGCAAGCCAGTTAAGAACCAATTCTTATTTACGATAACGGCCTACCCGGACTACGCTGGGCCAATTGTGCTCTGCCTTATGGGACTCCCGATCACGGCCGGTTGTGTTACACCCCAGGATCGAACCAGGGTCTGTAGTGATGCCTCTAGCACTGCGACGCAGGGCCTTAGACCGCTGCGCCACTCGGGAGTACCATCAGACAAATGACAGGGACAGAAATTCAATTTGGAATTTTAAAGATTTAAAGGATTATGAGGACTTAAAATACCAAACAGTTTCATGCAATTCAAATTACTATCAATGTGTATTCACTCTAAAAAAAAAAGACTTTGGAATGGAAATGCATTTTGACATTCTTAAGGGTATACCATTGTTTTATAAGGACCTTTTTTGACATTTAAAAAAAGACAAAGATGTTTCATCAATATACAAAATATATTCCAAGTTCATAATAATAATTAATCAAAAGTTTACTTGGCCCTTGGAAACCCAGGTTGACTGTTAAGGTGTTTGTGTGAGGGTCTGAACTGAACACCCTTTGCTGTACCTTTAATCTCTCATTTACACCTAATAACACAGTAAAATAATTCCACACTTAACCCAGCATATGCTAGTCATTATTAATTAGTGTATTTAGTTGCCGCCATTTAGGTAATAGCAGAGAAAGGAGAACAGTAAAACCGTTTACGTTCGATACCCAAGGCCATACAATTAAAATTTACTATGTGTTTGTTTTTCAATAGGTCTTTAGTTTTGGCTGATGCAATCTGTTGGCACGATGAAACCAGGGCACGAAGCTGATTCCATTTGACTGCAAGAGAAACAAAGCTTCATGGACTTTAATTTGTAGAAGAACAAAACATTCTCGGTTTGATTGCTGGATTTTTCGGGATGATCGGATGATCAGTTTCTTGAGCACATCTGCATCCACATATTGTTGCAGGGAAGTAAGTCACATAGGCACTGTAACTGGGAATACAGTCAAACTGAAACAGCCTTTTTTTGTCTGGAGAAAACGGATAAATTCATGATTTTCCCTTGTTATATTTTTTCATGATAATCTACCGGACCCCATTGACTCTCATGAATTCAATGTGATCTGACCAGGTAAAAAAAGTCTGGCTCTACTTTACTTCTCTACAGTGCATTTACACTGTATTCAGTACAATTCAATACAGGGCAATTCAATGGCTGAACAAATATGAATGCTGAATCTACTCCATCTCTCCTGCAGTCTCGGACTAGAACAGTGCTCCTATTGCTTCCATCTCTCTGCTCATCTGACATCAAAAAAGGGGTCAATTCTTCTCTCAACTCCCGGGCAGTGGAGTCATTTAGTCTGATGGATGAGGCCAATTCTCCATAGAGATCCTCACTGCAGACGAACACAATCAAATAAATGGAAAGAGGGAAGAAAAGAAAAAAGAAAGAATAGAAAATAGTGGGCCAGGAGGATTAACTTAATATGACCACTAGCTCATGTCAAGGAAGGGCGCTCTTTTGTTTTGTTCCTCCCACCTTCCTCTCTCTCTCTCTCTCCCTTCTCTCCCACCCTCTATATCCCCTCTCTATCCTCCCTCCATCTCTCTCTCTCTTTCCCTTTCTCTTACCCCCCTCTCTCCATCTCTCCCTCCATTGTGTATGTGGGTATGTCAGCCACAGCTCCTGTCATTTGGCCTGACTCGGCAGAAAGCCGTCTGGGTCACAAAGTCAGCTGGCACCAGAGCTAATGGGGAAGGTTTATTACGGGGGGCCCTCTCCTCTCGGCCCGGGCCGGGGCACAGCAGCCGACAATGGCCAGCGTCTCTGAAACCCGGGCCGCGTGATGACAGGTCGATCGGCGGGGGACAATGCGCTGTAATTTGTGAGGGTCTTGCCGGAGAGGTGGATGATGGGTAATTAAGAGGAAAACAGTGAGAGACACCACAGAGGCTCGGAGCGGCTCGATGACAGACGAGTCAGGTGATTGGCTGTTTGTGAGTTAGTAGGGGGGCCCTGGCATCTCCGGTTTGGCTCTTCTCTCTCTCCTCTCCTCTCCTCTCCCTGTCTGTCTCCCTCATCCCCGGGTAAAACAAGCCTGTCGGACAAGCGCAAACAAGGGCCTTTGAGTACAGCTCAATGGTAGCTGGATGTTGGAGGTTCGGTTAGAGTGGTGGGGGCTGATGTTTATGGGGGGACAGGGACAAGTACTGTAGTTGTGTGTTCCATAGCATATGAGGGGACTACCTGTATAAAGGCTTACCTGTACTGTCATTAGATAGTTAGGGGAGAACGGGATTGGTTGTCACACTTTTTACTCTCGTGTGTATTTCTCAGCACCAGTATATATTACAACACTATTTTCAATATTAGGTGAAAGAACAAGGTCGTAGGTTGAAATGGGGACCTTTAATCCTCATATCTCATTCCAACATGGAGTTATAAGCCATCACGCTGGGCACTTGTGACAACCAGCCCTATCGCAAGGTTGGATTTCACACAGTATGGGGTTGGATGTCACAATGTTTACTATTAACTTATTCATTTTGGAACAGGAAATGAAGCAATAAAGTATGCTGTTTTAGAAATAGCCTTTCCTTGATTGAGCGATATTCCCAAAAGATTCTGAATTTTATGCCATGAGAAGAACATATGACATTTTAAGTAAATTTGTATGTGTGCGGGTGTGTGACAGAAAGAAACATGTGTGTGAGAGAGGCAACGATGGTTATTTAGCATAACGTTTTCTACAGGTTTCCTCGTGGTTCTATTTAAAGTCAAGTTCTCAGAACGCTCAGAGAACATTAAGAAACAACTTTCTTCTGTGGGAATTTCAGTACTTCAGCATAACGTTTTCTGCAGGTTTCTTCATGTTCAATTTTAAAATAAGGTTATCAGAGCATTAAGAAAACGTTCCATAAAAGAAGTGCGCTCTTTTGTTTTGTTCCTCCCACCTTCCTCTCTCTCTCTCTCTCTCTCTCTCTCCCTTCTCTCCCACCCTCTATATCCCCTCTCTATCCTCCCTCCATCTCTCTCTCTCTTTCCCTTTCTCTTCCCCCCCTCTCTCCATCTCTCCCTCCATTGTGTATGTGGGTATGTCAGCCACAGCTCCTGTCATTTGGCCTGACTCGGCAGAAAGCCTCCACAAGTCTGGTTCATCCTTGGGAGCAATTTCCAAACACCTGAAGGTACCACGTTCATCTGTACAAACAATAGTACGCAAGTATAAACACCATGGGACCACACAGCCGTCATACCGCTCAGGAAGGAGACACGTTCTGTCTCCTAGAGATGAACGTACTTTGGTGCGAAAAGTGCAAATCAATTCCAGAACAATATATATATATATATAGTAGCAGTCAAAAGTTTGGACACACCTACTCATTCAAGGGTTATTCTTTATTTTTACTATTTTCTACATTGTATAATAATAGTGAAGACATCAAAACTATGGAATAATTTAGTAACCAAAAAAGTTTCATCATAGTGCTTGATGGTTTTTGCGACTGCACTTGAAGAAACGTTAAAGTAATGATGGACTGTTGTTTCTCTTTGCTTATTTGAGCTGTTCTTGCCATAATATAGACTTGGTATTTGACCAAATAGGGCTATCCTCTGTATACCATCCCTACCTTGTCACAACACAAAAATGCATTAAGAACGAAATTAATTCCACAAATTAACTTATAACAAGGCACACCTGTTAACTGAACTGCATTCCAGGTGACTACCTCATGAAGCTGGTTGAGAGAATGCCAAGAGTGTGCAAAGCTGTCATCAAGGCAAAGGGTGGCTACTTTGAAGAATCTCAAATATAAAATATTTTTTAACACTTTTTTGGTTACTACATGATTCCATGTGTTATTTAATAGTTTTAATGTCTTCACTATTATTTTACAATGTAGAAAATAGTAAAAATAAAGAAAAACCCTGGAATAAGTAGGTGTGTCCAAACTTTTGAGTGGTACTTTATATTTTTAAATATATTTTCCTTTATTATTTTCCTGTAAGCCTTACATCCCTCCCCTAATTGGAGTAAACTAGTGGACAACAACTCTTAGGCTTTTACTTCCAGCTTATGCATACTACATACATTTTACGGACACAGTATATTTACAATAGAGATAGCTCCAGGTTAATGTTGAAATTCTTCAGTCATTCCTGAACCTGCTACCAAAAACAAGCTACAGTGCATTCAGAAATTATTCAGACCCCTTGACTTTTTCCACATTTTGTTACATTCCAGCCTTATTCTAAAATTGATTAAATCGTTTTTTTCCTCATCAATCTACACACAATACCCAATAATTACAATCCAATAACGACAATTTCAAAAACTGAAATATCACATTTACATAAAAGTATTCAGACCCTTTGTTAAAGCACCTTTGGCAGCGATTACAGCCTCAAGTCTTCTTGGGTATGACGCTACAAGCTTGGCACACCTGTATTTGGGGAGTTTCTCCCATTCTTCTCTGCAGATCCTCTCAAGCTCTGTCCAGTTGGATGGAGAGTCTCGCTGCACAGCTATATTCAGGTCTCTCCAGAGATGTTCGTTCGGCTTCAAGTCTGGGCTTTGGCTGAGCCCCTCAAGGACATTCAGAGCCTTGTCCCAAAACCACTCCTGTGTTGTCTTGCCTGTGTGCTTAGGGCCATTGTCTTGTTTGAAGGTGAACCTTCATCCCAGTCAGAGGTCCTGAAGGATCTGGAGAAGTATGGAGGAGTGGGCCAAAATCCCTGCTGCAGTGTGTGCAAACCTGGTCAAGAACTACAGGAAACGTATGATCTCTGTAATTGCAAACAAAGGTTTCTGTACCAAATATTAATTTCTGCTTTTCTGATGTATCAAATACTTATGTCATGCAATAAAATGCAAATTAATTACTTAAAAATCATACAATGGGATTTTCTGGATTTTCTGGATTACAGACCTCTACATACTTTGTAAGTAGGAAAACCTGCAAAATCGGCAGTGTATCAAATACTTGTTCTCCCCACTGTATATCTTGTGAGAGCCTGAGCCATTTGATTAGCTGTTCAGGAGTCTTATGGCTTGGGGGTAGAAGCTGTTAAGAAATCTTTTGGACCTAGAATTGGCGCTCCGGTACTGCTTGCCGTGCGGTAGCAGAGAGAATAATCTATGACTAGGGCCTTCCTCTGACACCGCCTGGTATATAGGTCCTGGATGGCAGGAAGTTTGGCCCCAGTGATGTACAATTGCCATACCAGGCAGTGATGCAACCAGTCAGGATGCTCTCGATGTTGCAGCTGTAGAACTTTTTGAGGATCTCAGGATCCATGCCAAATCTTTTCCGTCTCCTGAGGGGGAATTGGCCTTGTCGTGCCCTCTTCACGACTGTCTTGGTGTGTTTGGACCATGATCATTTGTTGGTGATGTGGACACCAAGGAACTTGAAGCTCTCAACATGTTCCACCACAGCCCCGTCGATGAGAATGGGGGGCGTACTCAGTCCTCCTTTTCCTGTAGTCCACATTCATCTCCATTGTCTTGATCACGTTGAGGGAGAGGTTGTTGTCCTGGCACCACACGGCCAAGTCTCTGACCTCCTCCCTATAGGCTGTCTCGTCGTTGTCGGTGATCAGGCCTACCACTGTTCTGTTGTCGATAAACTTAATGATGGTGTTGGAGTCGTTCCTGGCCATGTAGTCATAGGTGAACAGGGAGTACAGGAGGGGACTGAGCACACACCCCTGAGGGGCCCCCGTGTTGAGGATCAGCATGGCAGATGTGTTGTTACCTACCCTTACCACCTGGGGGCAGCCAGTTGCAGAGGGAGGTGTTTAGTCCCAGGGTCATAAGGTGCATATGGTGCATATTTTAAGGACTTCAATCTTCAAGGCCCAGTGCAGTCAAAAATGGGATTTTGCCCTTTGCTAAGAAGCTATTTTTGTTTATTTTTTACCTTTTTAATTTTAAACAATAACAGAAATGAGATAAAAATGGCTGCATTGGACTAGTAGCCATGTACACTTGTACCCGTATACAAGTTGAAAATTGCATATTTGGACACTGATAAGTGCCTGCATTGGAACGTTGGTGGCTGTACAGTAATATGCTGTAAATGACATCAGAGCTCTGGCTCTGCGCTTCACTGCGCTGTATGGGTTTTGACTGACAGCCATTCTGAACATAGAGATCATAAATGTTAACACTGTATATGACTTTATGATATGGAAATGTGAAGTGCAAAAGCAGTATTAATTATAATTGTCAACGTCTCATCTTTCAAAATACATCAAGTCCTCCTAACTTCCAGCATTTCCCTAAACTCAGACAACACCACATCCCTCCCGCTAATTGGGCAACTTTTGCGCATTTGTTGTTGTCTGAGTTTAGGGAAATTCTGGAAGTTAAGAGGACTATGTATTTTGAAAGATGAGACGTATACAGTATCTACATTTATGATCGCTATGTTTGATGTAGGCCTACAGTTACAAGATGACATGGCATCATATCCTGGGTTGTTCTGAACAGAATGAGCCTATGTCTGTCTATTGTGAAGAAAATTTGCATCGGAACACGCACTTGAATGCAGACATGACTCCTTTTCTATGCTCACCAAAATTACGATCTGATTTTCCGAATTGCCCTGTGAAAGCCTAACACTGTAAGATCGTATTCTATAACTTAGATAGTCATGTTGGCAATAGAACACGCTTTCAAATTATGCCCACCTGACCCAGATTGCGATTTATACCATTTTTGGATTGCATAAACAACAACAGTAATTGTGTGATGGCGATGATGCAGTATTGTGTTCCAAACAAAACAACTACAAGTGTGTTTGCTCTAGTTCCTCAAGGGCACAGCTAAAGTAGGAGAGCAAAAAAAAATCACCTTATAGTTGACGACTCTTCTTTGAGTCATAGAAATGCATAGAAATGACTTAGGAACTGTGCACACTATGGAGAGCGGTGTGGCCACTTGGAGACTCCAGTTAGTCCTCTAACTCAAACCCTTGTAATTGTTTTTGTTTGTGTTGCACCTACACCATATTTTCCAGGAATATTCTTATCATGTTACTGAATGTATCCAGAGTATTTCTTATCAACAAATGCGGTGAAAAGTACAGTAAATGTAAAATGCACATAAAATCAACAGTGTAATGTTTGGATTCAGTCTTGTGTCAGGTGAACTGTTGTGTGCTCACCTTTGGTCTAATAATTTTCCCATAATATCCAAACTGTTCCCTTTCAATTGTTACAATGGTTATGCATATGCTTTTTCTTCTGTAAGAAGCATTTCAATGTAGCCCTATCCATATAAGCCAATTCCCACAAGTGTAAAGGGTTAAAGTACTTGGGAAAAAATGCTTGCAAACCTTTGCGTTTAAATTTATCGGTCTCCTCATTAGTATGTGGTACCAAACCACAGAACGTGGAATACACAACGTTTGGCCTCCAGCTACAGTACATTCCTATGGAACTTCAAACCCATAGCTTTATCAGACTGCCTGGAGCTAAGAGCAGAACATCTTTCCCTTACATCTCCCTGACAGTCTCTAAATCAAAACTCCCAGCTCCCGGGACCATTAAATAACCTCGATGGAGTTGCTGACTAATTGATAACGTTACAATCCGAAACATTTTCAGAGGAGGGCCTTAATTGAAAACATTGGGGAGGAAGACAGGATTATGTCTGAGGAGACTGACGTGAGAGAGAGAGGGAAAGGAGGAGGGCGGAGGAGGTGGGGGGAGGTAGCCTTCGTCTTTGGAGTCTTTGATCTCGGTACTTGTCTGCCATGCTGTTTTCCTTCAAGGCTTCCTGGTTTGTTTCAGTAGACACCGGGCCCAGGCCTCACTCTGGGGGAATAGGATCGCTAATGGATCACTTTAGGGAGGCCTATTCTTTATGGCCAGCCTAAGTGTTATCATCTGGGGTTAAAGACACTGACCGCAAAGCAGAGGAGAAAGCTGCTGGCTGGGCTGGAGTTTTTCTGACGGAGTGGAGAGCGGAGAGAGGAGATAACCTTCTCTTGGGGATTACAGTAGAAGGGCCTTTGGGGTGTGTTGTTTGTGTGTGTGTGTGTGTGTGTGTGTGTGTGTGTGTGTGTGTGTGTGTGTGTGTGTGTGTGTGTGTGCGTGCGCTTGTGTTTGAAAATGGTCTTGATCTTTCTGCGGGGCGTCCTACATGGGAAAAACACTCTGGAGTCTGACGTTCCCAACCAGAATCTGCCATTCCATTAGAAACCATTTATCAGTCAGTTGCACAAGAGAGAGCCAGGGAGTCAGGCGGCAATAGATTCCAGAGGTTAAGGGTGACCCTGGCCCTTTGCCTTAAAGAGTTAAAGGGGTTTATCTATCCACAGGACCTGTCATTGCCTGACTGGCTGAAATGAGTAGCAGTCCATCAGATAAGCTGCCGAGGAAGAAAGAAACATGTCTCTTAAAACGATCATTATCTGACTGTGTTTTTCTGTTTAACGAGTGCACAGAAGGTGTGATTGACAAGCAGGAGGCTCTTTAATTGGATGTGATATATTCCATCATTAGGTTAATTGCCAGGTGGTTTTGATTATTTAGAAGTGTCAATCTCACCTGAAAATCGAATTCAATCATTTCATTTGACAAATGTCTTCTTTTTCTCACATATGAGTGGCAGTTAAAATCATAACTGTTAAGAGGGCAATGAATGAATACACTCTCCCTCCACTTAGCCTATAACCAAAGAGACTCTACTACTGCTTCTATAATTCAGCAATATGACATATTTAGATATTTGTTTCCTTGCCCATAAACAAGTCCAAAGTGTGGATTCATCACTCAATAAACTGCTTTCAAGGTAAGCAAAATATATAAATACTTAATTTCACTGAACTGTTCCTTTAATACATAACAAGTAATCAATCAGAAAGTGAGTAATTTGGCACTGAGATGACTCCAATGCCTGTGGTACATACAGGAATATATCACTTAAAGGGGGAACCTGTCGTAAAATAGCCAATAACATGTGTTTCAAATTGCCCGTTGGTAATAGATTGGTTTACTAGAGGTGGCTAGTTATCGGCCCGGTGGCATTTCACACACACACACACACACACACACACTTCCCTGTGTTGATAAAGCACCAGGGAATTCTAAGTCAATTAGTTTGCCACACCAAAATTCCTGCAGTCAGGCTGGCCAATTAAATCTCCGAATTCCCAGTCATGGTTTAGGGCTCTTCCTGTTGACTTCCTGGTTAGGGTTAGCTGTAGTTATTTCCAGATCACAGCACCTCTACACTGTGTGTGATGGTAAAACGGTATTTTATATTTAGAGTGGCATGATGATGATAATTGGATTAGAACAAATGTGCACTGTTAGATGAATGTAGAATGTAGAAAATATGCAATGGGCAGGGAAACATTCATTAAAACTATTGCAATAAATGTTTGTGTAAGCATAACATCTTATTTCAGTTTGGTATCATTTTTTCGTCACTGTTCCATATGGTTAAGCCACTGACCTATTATCATTCTGTTTGTTGGTTTCAGCTCTACAACTACGACCAAGAATTCCGCTTCGCTGAAACAAAGTTGTTTGGTTTCTTTATATTCACTTTCTTCTTTGCTCTTGAGTGAAAATCCCTCTGGAGAAAAAAAAATGTGTTCATTGTTTTAAGTCGCAAGCTTTTATTATGAGCTCTTTTGTTCTCGGTCGGAGTTGCAAATTGTTGTTTTGCTGTGACGTTACGCAAACGGAGCATAACAGTAACCATCACTCCACAATGGAGATTCAACTTGAGAGGGAAAGAGCTGAGAGCTCTGGAGATCAGAACAACACACCTGAATCATATGGTGCGTGTGAATGTAATGTACAGATATGTGTTTGATGACTACACTCTTAGAAAAAAAAGGTGCCATCTGCCATTTTGGTTCCAGGAACAACCCTTTTGAGTTCCATTAGAACCCATTAAAAAGAGGGTTCTACATGGAACCCAAAAGAGTTCTACCTGGAACCAAAACAGTTTTACCTGGAACCAAAAAGGGTTCTCCTATGGGGACAGTCGAACATCCCTTTTGGAACCCTTTTTTTTAAAAGAGTGTACAGGTATCTCTAAATCTGCAATCTTTTAGACATTCAGAAACTAATTCAGATTCAAAAGTGGATTATTATGATGATCAAAGACTATAAGATCTCTAATTTTTCTTTTACATGCCTTTTTAGAATATTCAATATTCCACATTTCAAGGTACAGTACTATAGAAGGAAACTTTGTCCCATGACTAAACCGTTGCACGCAATACTTTTTAATGACATCTGACCTTCACCAAAATATGGTCTTGATCTAACATCACAAAGACGTTAAAAGGACATTACAGTATGTGGTTATTTTGATGTTTTACCTCTTATCGTTATATATCCTTTTCTAAGCTTGTGTGATCCAGACACTGCTTGTGGTGCTTGTTAAACCATTGTGGATAACAAACAAAACGTCCCCGTCGTGATGAACACAAAGGGACAGGGGAGCACTACCACTCAGTCTACCACAGCACTCTCTTTGTCTCCTCAGGGGCGGGTTACTTACAAAGCTAAATTTCCCCATGACTGAAGTTTAAGTTAACTAAACATTTTTTTGATCCCGCTGAATTTGTGGCTGTGTGCAATCCCTTTAACGAGCTCCATCTTTGACCTTGGTTGTATGTTTCCCGAGATGTCATGTCTTGTAACTCACCAAAATACTTTAATGTCCAGATGATTTAACATTAAAGAGGAAGGATCGAGAAGAGGGCTCACAGCCAGGGAGCTAATAATACTGCCTAAAAAATTAATTGTAAACGCTAAATATATCCTACAGATCAGTAGAGAACATCCAGAGCAACTTCATTACAGTAACTTAGACTGTCCACGGTTTTAGACCTAAAATATGGAGTCATATACCTGTCATAGAATGTGAAGAGAAATGTCATCATCAATAACTGGTCATTTTTAAATTTTTGACATATACTCACATCCATACAAAAACCTTATGAAATGACTTACAAAGGCCCATATTTCTAAGATCGCCTTCATAGTTTTCCCATCAAGCATAACGAACAGGAGTTCCCTGTAAAAGCTAGAGTTTCACTGTCTCTTGCTTTTCCCTGGTCTTTAGTAAAAGGGATTCTATAAAACACATTGTTTACATTGGCCCAAACCACAGTTGTGTTAGAGGGGGTTTCCTACTTGTAACTTTCCTTTTTCCCTCTGTCTTTCTGACTGTAAATTTGTACAGTATGTTTCCAGTAAAAACAAAATGAATTATGCTCTTCTCCTTCACTTTAGTCCTGAGAGGAAGAAAACAGAGCAGAGAGCAGGAGTTGGCCCGAGACATACAGTTCAGAGACAGGCTTGCCACGCCATTGTTTGTGGCTCTCACAGACCTGTAATCAGATTTCTGGAGGTTTTGGAAAGCCATCGCCAGGATAATTCTTTAAAGAATTCACTTCAACAGTTCGTCCTCAAAGGCACAATGATGTCCAGTAAAACAATATAGAGACTCTTTCTCAAACTCATATTCTGCTGTAATCATATATTTTTTTAAAGGAAATATATTCCATACAAATATTTGTATGCACTGTTAGAATTTATTTCAATATTATTTTGAATACAGTTATGCCCCTTAGAAAATCAGTTCGTTTTTGTCAAATTGCTCGAGGCTGGTTGAAGGTTTTGTCTGGGTTTTAGAGTTGGGGTTGGGGTTGGGAAACCCTGTTTGAATTAGTGTGATGGAACACATGTGTCCGCGTCCTTATCGGAACCGACATCTTCTACTGATGGCCTTTGAAATAACTGGCTCCACCGGGTAATTGGACTTGAAAGAGCTGATTCTCCCAGGGTGCCGTTTTGCATACTGTCGGGCCATCCGGTGCCAGGCCGCGTGGCTCTGCTGCTGACACCCGGCCGTGTCTGGAGACTTGTTATAAAAGAGAAACATACGCAGGCATACACAAACACACACACACACAGACAGATATACACACACACACAGATAGTTGACACTCGTCAGTGTCCAGAGACTTGTTCTAAGTGGTCGTGTACACAGCCCGGTAACAACCCAGGGGAAGATATGGATCTCTGGAGTGGGACCCTCTGTCTCATTCATTAGTGGCTACAGACCATACACACAAAGTCAACGACATAACACACCAGAAAATTACATGAATGCCATGGATGTTTTCTACCACTACGGACAAAACCCATGTTAGACCCGCAAGTGAAAAACAAGTGTTGATGTCCTAATATGTCTACCACATCTACAACAGATGCCTCAAAGGACTTATTGACGTATCATCACACCTTAAGAGTTAGTTAGCAGGCCATTCTCAGCCAGACATAGCCCCAGTCTCATTACGTCTCATTACATACAGTTTGTTTCTCAATTAAACGTATAAAAAATAAAAAGCCCACGTAATGATCTCTTTAGACGAGCAAATTGCCATGGTAATATAACGTTCTTTAATTAGACTTTATTAGACACCTCTGGTCGGGTTTGAGTCGTTTTATTTTTAGCGTCTTTTTCCATAGACGTAGAACAGAACAGACAAGCCCACGTAGCACTGAGAGGACTAGGTGTAGACTCTTAAGTGTCTCATAACTAGTCAATAAATCCATTTGCGTCATTTGAGAGAGTTGGTTTGCTCTGATGAAGGGTTAAATTGCCCCCGACATCATGATGCAATTTGGGTTGGTTTTTATCACCGTTTTAGCAGTTACAGTGCGGCTGTCCGATTTCCTGCAACAAAAGTGTGTAGTGCCATTAGTGTGAGTAATTTCACACAACACGCCTCCATTTGGGCATACGTGTGATCTGGTAGAAACGCACTTGGACACACAATGCACACATAGACACACACACAAAACCTTAGTTAATGTCCTCGGTCATCTTACCTTGTTGGGGTTGTGTTTTACTCCACTTACATTCTTTGACAATCATGGGAGAGAAATACAACAGAAATACAACAGATGGCATCCACAAGACTAGAGGGTGTGTGTGTGTGTGTGTGTGTGTGTGTGTGTGTGTGTGTGTGTGTGTGTGTGTGTGTGTGTGTGTGTACACTTGCACATACATACGATACATGCATGTGTCTGTGCATATCAACCATAACGTCATCTGACACAGACATTACACACCATACCCTTAGACATTTGTATATGAAACATATTAACCATCCCCTAACGTTTCCTAAATGGGCAAACCTTTAGACGTGGAAGGTTCCATTCTAGTTCAAGGTCACCAATGAGTCGGCAGAACTTCCGGTCAGACCACTAGGGAGGTACAGTGGCGTCACTGCTGTAAGTCTGCTACTGTGTCTTCTTTACATACACACACACACACACACACACACACACACACACACACACACACACACACACACACACAAGTGGTTCCACCATGATTCTCTCCATTCTCTCATGCAGCACAGACTCGCTTAGTCTGAATCCCAAATGGCTCCCTATTCCCTATGCAGGCCATGGTCAAAAGTAGTGCACTACGTAGGGAATAGGGTGCCATTTGGGACGCGTCCTCTGTCTTTCTCTGTGGACTACCACATACTTATAGTAATATGTATTTTTAAGTACCACAAACCATATGTAGATACAATGTGGGAGCTAAACTCCACAGCTCAACCATCTTGGCTGCTTAGGCTTATTCGACTGAGTCCCAATATAGAAGTCAAACAAGTAATGTGAGCAAGCACCATGCCGATCGTTGATATTGAAAATAAAATAGTGCTCTCCTAAGAAAACCTGAAAAACTCCTGTCCTGGCACTTTAAACCTTAAAGGGTGTCTTATATAAACTGTGCAGGACCGGACTGAGTGATATCTGATCAACTAGATCAATATTATTGGCTTTTATAGTCCACTGAAAACATAGCCCAAAGGTATGTCGTTTGGCAGAGAGCAGCTTATGATATGTCTAAGAATTGTTACCAGCTGGCGTGACTGCGGGGAACGCTTCTCTCTTAAAAACCTCAAAGTCAAAATAATACAAGTTCAAATGCAGCATTCATAACCAGGTTGCCTTTAACGGCCGGCCGTCCACATTGATTTGGCTCCCCTTCGCAATGGCAACCTTAAGGGGAACTGCGCTTTTTTGAAGTTGTATTTTTTCTACTTTTCTTCAG
This sequence comes from Salmo trutta, assembly GCF_901001165.1. Classification (NCBI taxonomy): domain Eukaryota; kingdom Metazoa; phylum Chordata; class Actinopteri; order Salmoniformes; family Salmonidae; genus Salmo; species Salmo trutta. The sequence goes on from NC_042994.1 coordinate 10,901,911, forward strand.
AAAGGAACTGCGCAATTTTCAATTTGGATTATTATTTTATTATTAACTTTTCAGCAGTCTTATTGAATATATGGCGTGTAGGCTGGTCGTTGTAGGCTATTCTGTTTGTATAAGAAAATGTCTGCTCCTGTCCCTGCCTGTCATTTTTAACCCTTTTTAGGGATTTGGGCGACCCCACCCTGGTAATAGTTACACAGTTTTACTCAGGTTATTACCTTATTATGAGATTACAACGTCAGTGTAGTTAGTTTAGACAATTACTGTGAGAATTTGGTCGTTTTAAATGGCCTCTTTGTGTAGTTTGCTAGTTCTATATTCTTTCGCCTATATCCTGTTTACACTATAGACCAAAGGAAGAGCATTTTACCTCAAATCAAATGCATTATCCCCGCTCTGGCAATACACATTGGGAATCCCATAGGGCGGCTCACAATTGGCCCAGCGTCGTCCGGGTTAGGGTTTGGCCAGGGTAGGCCATCATTGTAAATAAGAATATGTTCTTAACTGACTTGCCTAGTTAAATAAAAGTTGAATAAAAAATAAAACATTGATACCGGTAGATAGAAACCACTAGTGGAAAAGTTGCTGCTGCTGCCTGGTAATCGACCAATCCGGTCCAAGGAATCCTTTTCTCTCACTGTGTGCCCTGAGGTCTAGATGGCCTGTCATAAGAAACATGAGTCCCCTCTGTAGCAGTGTGAACCGCGGGGGGGTGGGAGGGAGATGAGTGTGGGGGCTGTTTTCTCAATGCCTCCTTGACCTGTAGCTATTGATGAGGGGGGGGGGGGGGCTTTAGCTGTGACTCTGCGTCTCACCACATACAAACATTTTCAGGGACACCTCCGACCGACATCCTCTCACCCCTCCCTCTCCTCCTCCTCTCCTCCTCCTCCCGGCGGCGCTGCAGTGTGAGAGACGAGAGGAGAAAAGCTGTTGTTAATAAAAAAAAAGTGTTTCAAAAGAATTAAAAGAGGATGAAAAGGAGAGGTGAAATTGAGCGGGCCCTGGCTGTGTTATTCCTTCACCGTATGGGAGCTGGCCTCTCGCAGTGTGTGTGTGTATCTGTGTGTGTGTGTGTGCCTGCGTGTGTATCCGACGCTCTCGAGCCGACGGGGGCCCAATGGGGGGCAGAGGGAGGGGTCCAAGGATCACTGACCATTTCTGGCCCCGGGGCACGGCAAATTATTTGCCTCTCTGAGGCTTCAAAGGGGAGCAATTACACTTAAGTAACTAAATGAATAGATAGCCCAGCTAGGAGGCAGTTTGGGGAAACAGTGAAGCCCTTTGAGGGGAAGAAGAAGAGAGAGGCACCACACCTCTGGAGTAATGTGCAACAGCTCCCAGCTTGCATCACAGGGGGAAAGGAGAAGAAGGAGAAGTACGGGAGGAAAGAAAATAAAGTAATGCCACTGACTGAGAGAAGAAAAGAAGAGAAGAAAATGAAGAAGGGAAGACGGAACAGAGGAGGATGGCACCAGCATTTGGCACCTGCCAAAAGGCAAAACAAAACAAATTCAGGCATGGCTTCGTAACTCCACCTCCATGTTTCTAGAGCGGCGGCACCGCCTTTATGAACTGAAGGCATTCCGAATGTCCCAATATACCATAGCAGCACATACGAAGTCAACTCAGCCCCCCCAAATGAAAAGTCCCATTGAGCCCCATTGAGCGGACTGGAGAGGCTGTGAGGCTGCTTCTTTGGCAGGCTTAGCTCACCTGCAGAGAGGCCTCTATAGTCGTATAAAGAGGCTTAGCAGCTGCCAGGGCTGTAAGTCTATGGCACCTAGTGGGAGAGGAGAATAGGGAAATGTAGGCCCCCCCTTTCAATGGCCCTCGCCACTTAGTAACAGAAGGCATGTGCCAAACTTGCAGAATGAGAATGAGGAGAATGAAAACGTTCCCTTTGGAGTTCACTAAATATCGGCAGTGGCGGCGACTCTCTTTCTTTGTTGTCAAAGTGAAGTCACTCTCTCTCTCTCTCTCTCTCTCTCTCTCTCTCTCTCTCTCTCTCTCTCTCTCTCTCTCTCTCTCTCTCTCTCTCTCTCTCTCTCTCTCTCTCTCTCTCTCTCTCTCTCTCTCTCTCTCTCTCTCTCTCTCTCTCTCTCTCTCTCTCTCTCTCTCTCTCTCTCTCTCTCTCTCTCTCATAATTTCTCTATGAATAAAAGGACAATGAATGAAGTCAATTCAGTCAAAGACCCCCAACCAAAACAGCAGAGATAAAGCAACAACGAGAGAGAGAGAGAGAGAGAGAGAGAGAGAGAGAGAGAGAGAGAGGCGGAGAGAGAAAGAAAGAGAGAGAGAGAGAGAGAGAGAGAGAGAGAGAGAGAGAGAGAGAGAGAGAGAGAGAGAGAGACTAAGGGCCTGGGTCCCGAAGTGTGGAAGCCATCAATTACATAGCTAAAGCTACCAACCCAGCAGGACAGGGGCATTAGAATGCAGATATAGGCATGCAGGGCCATAGGGGTCCCATAGGCAGCAGATGCCTAGCGTAGCAGTCAAAAGAGCACCCAGGGGCATATAGTATAATGGTATAGAGGAGGCATATCCACTGTGAGGACTTTTCCCTCTATTGACATTATAGAACTGAGGAAGAATAGGAAATTCAATGGAATGATGGGTGAAACAGTGAGTCAATAAAAGCTATAGGTTATATAAAGGTTATAAGAAGTTATCGGTTTGCTCTGCATGGGGGGGTTGATCCATCCAATTCTGATATGACATATTATCGCAAAAACCTAATATGACACTTTTCTTGACATATCAACACATACAGTAGCTAACGTCCCTTTTCTGACATATTATTGAATAGCAACCCGCACAAGCATTTCGCTACACCCGCAATAACATCTGCTAACCATGTGTATGTGACCAATAAAATGGGACTTGATTTGAGGTATTGCTATAACTGTGTGAGTCTCCAAGAGCGCTTGACGCAGCAACAAGTCTGCTGTTCTATCAAGCCGATCCAGTAATCCAAAATATGCAACAGCAATTCCTCCACCCTCCATATCCCCCCCTCTCTAACAGGATTGCCCCCCCCCCATCAGCATCTCCCTATTCGAGCCGCTCAGCAAGCCTCTATCCCCTCCAGGCTCCTGGGCTCCAGGCTTCCTCCTCCTTCCTACCACGGCTAATTTAGAAGGGCCTCCAGGCGATCTTCTTCACAGTCAGAAAAGTGCAATTGTATTTTCCAGCTCATTAAGCAATAGCACAAAAAGAAGACCCCCCCCATCTACTTTCCTGTCCACCCTCTGTTCAGAGAGAGGGAGAGAAGGATGGAGGGAGGGAGGGAGGGCTAAATAAGTGCTAAGTTTGAGGAGAAAACGAAGAAAGAGAAAGAGAGAGAGGGGGGAGAAGGAGAAATACGACTAAGTGACCTGCTAAATTAAATGTGTGCACCTGTATCAGATTGTTTGTATTAGCTAGACACTCGGGAGGCATTTTCTTATATTCTCGACTCCTCCGTCACATCCCACAATTCCCCCCTCCCTCTCTTCATCGCTCCATCTTTTCAAAGCCAATCCCACTGCTCACTTGGTTCCAGTGAGTCCCATTGAAAAGCAACCCGTGATTGTTTATTGAAAGGGCCTTTTAACTCTGCCAGCCCATTCCATTGTTGGGGCTTTTTCATGGGGAGAACTTTGAAATTGTAATCTCAAGACGGCTCAAGAGCACACTATTTGTCCTGACCTTTACTGCTTGTAATAACATTATTAGTACTATAGTATCAAACAAGTGCAATCCGGCAGGATCAAGGGCGATAGTGAAGAACGAATTGGGATCTCTTTAAAGTGGAGACAGAGTGTGGTTTTTGAAAAGTCACAATGACACTCTGAATAATACACATGATCCTATGTGAAATAAACACATGACCCTATGTGAAATATACACATGACCCTATGTGAAATATACACATGATCCTATGTGAAATATACACATGACCCTATGTGAAATATACACATGACCCTATGTGAAATATACACATGACCCTATGTGAAATAAACACATGATCCTATGTGAAATATACACATGACCCTATGTGAAATAAACACATGATCCTATGTGAAATAAACACATGACCCTATGTGAAATAAACACATGACCCTATGTGGAAAATACACATGACCCTATGTGGAAAATACACATGACCCTATGTGAAATATACACATGACCCTATGTGGAAAATACACATGACCCTATGTGGAAAATACACATGACCCTATGTGGAAAATACACATGACCCTATGTGAAATATACACATGACCCTATGTGGAAAATACACATGACCCTATGTGAAATATACACATGACCCTATGTGAAATATACACATGACCCTATGTGAAATATACACATGACCCTATGTGGAAAATACACATGACCCTATGTGAAATATACACATGACCCTATGTGAAATATACACATGACCCTATGTGAAATATACACATGACCCTATGTGAAATATACACATGACTCTATGTGAAATATACACATGACCCTATGTGAAATATACACATGACCCTAGGGTAAAACAACATTGATCTGATCAAAATATCTCTACTATAGATACTCACTTAAAAGTTAACTAAATTGATTAAAACAACCGACCTTGCAAAAGGTAAAAAGGATGGGTTTAGTAATATTGATGACCTATCTGGCATGAAGTTTATCACGTATCGGTATAAAGTCTCATTCCATTTGACTCAGAGAGCTTATCGCTATTTTCCTCAAAAACATTACAAAAGGGGCATTTGTTTCAAGACACTGTTGCATCATATTATAAATAGCATCGTAGTCAGAATATTACCCATGGGAACATTACTCAACAGCGTCTACTATCTTTCTTGTGACAAGGGTTATCGCAAAACGAATTTGGTGTCAGGGCATGAGACGTTCAATAAGAAAATGACAAAAATGCCCTTTTTTAACTTTTTTGATACAAATCACACAATTTTTTAATTGTGATTATTTATTGGTTTGCTAAGATGTTTGATTGGTGTGTGTATATTTTTACTCATATAACATAATAACGATTTAGAGAATATTTATGTTTTCATTGATAAAAACAATCTCTATGAGGCTGTAAACAGCCATGAATATCCATCTGATATTCAGTGGAACCAGATGGGTTGGATATGCTGTCACAAGTTCTTTGGTCTGACAAAGTGTGAGGACACACACATAACAAGGCTTCAGGATCAGGATAAAACAAACGCTGCTTTGATAACCTACATATATCACCCAAACACACACACATAAACACTTTTGACCAAAACACACACTCGCGCAAACACATACCCAACACACACAGACCTTTTTTTCATATTTTACCTGCAAAACCCCCAAAAGAACGGCTGCAACACATCTTTTTGATTCTACCCTTTTCTCACTCACAGCCCATATTTCAGCCAATCTGTTTTTATTATGTGAAAAGAGTGTTTTTATATAATATACTGTATACTAAATTGCTGTAATTTATGCAATAGTTTCTGGTTTGGCCCCGGCTTGAAATGCCGGCCAAGAGTGAAGAGAAAATTGAGGCTGCTGCCTAGGGTTTTCTCAAATATAATGCATCACAACTTTGGCTGAGAAGATAGTAGGAGTTTGTGGTGACATTCTTTGGTTGCCTTTGTAACCTCAAAGTAGTCACACTAAGTTCTTTGTCCCCTGTATTCCCAAACCTCGCTCGCCCACTCGCATTGTCTCCAGACTTTCCTCAAGAATGCTGATTTCTATGGCCGACGAACGCGGAGGTCAAATGAAAATGGTTAATTGCATTGTCACCTCTTGGGGTGTACCACTACCTTAAACACTTTCTGTTGGCAGCTGTGTGTAATTCCCTCCCTCTCTCTCAAGGCCCGCTACAGAATCTGTTTTGTTTTGTGTAAAGGGCAGTTTGGATGGAATGACAAATGATAACAAGAAAGTAATTCCTCACATTAAAGACTCATCTTCATCATCAACATTCATATTTCAGTTATTATAGTGCTGTTATTCATTATAGTTCATTTGTAGTTGGAGTAGCAGTAGTACTGTTATCATTGTTGTTGTACACTGCTAGATCAAATGATGCTGTATAGAACCTAAAAGGATTCAATGGCTCATTTAATTTATGGTGCTCAGAAATGTCATAGAAGTAATGGTAGAAAAGCCAGACTAGTTCATTTCACTTTTGTGCATTCTGCGACAACATTGATCTTATTACCCAGCATGCATTCAGCGACCAGGACCAGTTCTCACTGACTGATGCCACTGTTGCCACAAGGAGGGAAGTGGCTTTGGCATAAAAATGTTAACCAGCATTTAACTGCAAGCTTGAAGCCGGTCTGATGTGGATAGATTCGACTTGTTAAGTCAAATGAAAGGTCAAGAGATTTTCCACGGATATCCTGCAACCCAAGGCAATGCTATTTAAACCACTTTAATTTAAATGGGAGAGAACTCTTGCCTGGCTTCCTGATGTTAGAGTTAAATGAAGATGGATGCAAATGAAGCAAGGCAAGGAACTTTTAAGATAAAAACACACTCAAAATATTTTCTCATAGTTATGTGAAATGTATGAGGATGCCTCTCAATTCTGCTCACGTACTGTTTAAGCCATGCAGTTCTTGGTCCCTATCTCTGACACGTAATAAGAATTGATAAAACTGAAGACTAAGTAACTGACTTTGGCAGATCCACCCCCAAAATCCCTCTCTAGTGTGTACTTAATTTGCATGATCAGAATCCACACCATTCTGGACGGCTGATTCTCCACTTCTCTCCTCATACAGACTCATGTGAGAGCAGAGCGGTGAGAGAGTGGCGTGATTGGATGGCGATGGCCAACGAATGTGTCCCCTCGCTCCATCCTCCTGTGTGGTGTCAGCAAGTGTGTCCGTCTCCCTCTGTTTCATTACCCATCAGCCATTGTGTTTCTGTCTGTCAAGCCCATCTCACACGTATTGGGTTCCAGTTGTCCCTCACTTTCTAAATGATCGGTTTGTTTGTCACTGTACAGGGCCTCACCACGGCACGGACACCACCACATCAGGGAATTCACAGTTCACTGGTTGACAGCTCAGCTCTGCACCTTTCACCCCAGGTTGAAATTCAGCTTTGCTGTACAGTGCACAACGCTTACGGCGAATGCGGTTGTAGTGATCAACTGCTAAGTGATCATATAGTCATCTAAGGATGTAATCACTGTCTGCTGAGTGCACTGTATTAGATTGGAATTCCCAAATTCTCTGTCTGGTTCCAAGCTATACAGCTGCAGTACCTTCCTTGTCTAACACACAAATCCAACTGCGCATGAAATCTAATTTGATTTTGATTGTGTTTAATTACTTTTATGGGTTTCCTTAGTCATTATATAGGGTCAGGGGTCATTCCAACTGTCTGTGAGAGAAATAGGCCTAAGTCACGCTTTCATTCAGCAGTAAAAACCTATTAATTGAGCTAGGAGTTAGATTAGGGGTCATCTACTATATAGGTTTCCATAACACTCATTTTGAACCTTATATAGATGATCTAACTTAGTCTTCTCACATTGTCTAAATTCGCTGCCCAAACTTGGCCCCTGCTTTTACGAACAGGCTGAGTGGTTCCATCGAAGCATGAGAATGTTGGAAAAGACCCCATATGAGAGTCCTAAATGGCACCCTATTCCCTTCGTGGAAGTAGAGCACTACATAGGGAATAGGGTGCCATTTGTGACAAAGACAAAGTTCTCATTTCAGGTGCCGAAGGAAAGTGTTTCCCATCGAACGTGTCGACCTTGGGGGACAGATCTGCTTTCAAACTCGGTAATGACATCTGACACAGTTCACTCGCCTGCATGCTGTTACAGAAATTCATTTTGGGGATCTAGGAGAGAAGGGCTCTGAAAGTCTGAAACCAAAGACCCCGGCCGTACATCAGGGGCAAAAGTTTTACTGTAACTTGGTGTAAATTCACGTGTAGATTTATTATGGGTAGTACCTGTATCGGGTGAATCTCTGCATGGATTTGTGTTGCTCTATGATTCGCCTCTCATCCTCGTCTAGCACGACAGTTGGGAGATTAGATTGACTGAAGGGTACATGGTTGCTGGGATCTCAAACCTAAAACAGCTGGGCTAGGAGATTGTGGAGAGTGCCTGTTGAGTCAGAGAGAGAGGAGACAGAGAGGCAGATTGTTAGATATGAAAATGCAGGGGTGGACTCCCAAATTAGGCCCTGATTTTTTTTTAAATGAGAAACTGTCACAGTGGTTCAGATATTGATAATGACAGACTCATTTGGAAGGAGTGTAAATGATTGTAACTATTCATTCAGGTATTTTGAAATGTATTTGAATGATATGTGAGATTGGAAGCCTAGATATCCAGGCACTTTGAAATGACTAAAAAAATCTAGAACCCTACATAGGGTTCTAGATAAAAAACACTTTTTTCCCAGACTCAGATTAAGCCTAGTCCTTGACGAAATAACATTCTCAATGGAGAATTTCCATTGAAAGTCCAGGATTAGGTTTAATCTGAGTCTGGAAAAAAAGTGGTTTTATCTATAACCCTCTATGTAGGGTTCTTCAAAGAACCCCCTACCTACAAGAACCACTTCCAAGAGGTTCTACCAAGAACCACTTTATCATCGAAAGGTTCTTCCTAGAATGTCTATGAAGGGTTCTACTGAGAACCCGTTTATCTTTGGACGGTTCTTCCTAGAACCCTCGATGAACAATATATTACATATATCATAAGGCCTTTCTTTGAGGGCCAAGTTACTCACAAACACAGTGGTGTTAGGAATATCCTGGTTTACAGGCCACATCAGGCCTTCAAGTCACATTATGCTTGCAAAGTGATGTGTAATTCCTATTGGAATCCAGCCAGAGTTAGGATTTCCATCAAGTGGAATTGTTAATCACCTGCAACCTGCATTCAGAATGACTGCCAGGGTAGGGAAGATTGAATACTGAGACTACCAAAATCATCTAAACTGGAACAACCATCTCAGTAACGGGTACAATAAATCCAACAGATTGGGTGTTTAGAAAACTGTATGTTATTTATCTTTGTGTAGCATAAAATGTATCAACCAATCAATGTACATGCAAAAGCACAGATAAAGTAAAACAAACAATTCTGAAAATCTCCCTTCAACAGAGCATGCTGGGAAATATTATATATGGTTCTATGTAGAACCCTTCTTGCCTTCCAAAGAATCATCAAAGAATCTTTTCTTCCTTAGGATGTTAAAGGTTCAAGGTAGAACACTTTGCCTTACAAAGAACCCTTGTGTGAAAGCGAAGTCGTGCATCTCGCTCATCGCAATATCTGCAGTGCTGCTCGAGGCAACGTCATTTCGCTGAGTTAACCAATCAATCAATCTTTCTTGTCCTTGTGTAGCTTTGAGAAAAAGCCTGATTGCCCACAGAACTACGTCAGTTTGGTAAGTTGTCCAACCATGACAGTCATGTAATTTGACATAAATCATGTAAGGTCATAAACCAAATATGACTTGTTGTCAAATGAAGTGGACCAATTACACTTAATGTGTGACACAAGTTCATTCATAGTGTGACTTAAAGATGCACTCCGGGATCTTAAGCACAACAAATTCAAATCATATTGCACTAATTGGATTTGTAACATATCACACAAATTGCAAAAATCATACGATATCATAAAAATTGCTACATTCGTAACATATCACACAAAATGGATGAGGTAGTACACAATTGGATGACGAAGCACACAAAAAACGGGGACCACTTTTGGCTCGTGAGCCCCACTTTCAAAACTAGTGGCTGAAATGATACAACATTTTGAGAGTGCATCTTTAAGGAGTTAAGGACACATAAGGTCATAAACCAAATATGACTGACTGGCAGTCAAGTAATGTGAACCAATCACACGTGCCTTCTCATGAATGGCCAGATTCAAATATGGATTTATTCACCCTTTAATCCGACTAAACTGTTAATTGAAGTGTGAAGAGTAACAAAGACAATCCAGAGAGGGCTGAGTGGGTCTCCAGTGTATTGGAGTGACCATGCACTCTCTCTAAGTGTCTTCCTTGCCAGAATATTAACCTAAGAGCGATGGTGCTAAGGCAATTCAATTAAGACAACACCCCCCCCCCCCCCCCCCCACACACTTGTGGCCTACTAGGCGGCCATTTTGCACTTTACCAAGTCTTAATTGTGTATTTGATCATGCTGATGACTGTTGGAAGTCAAACAGGCTTTCAGTGGGGTCCTGAGATAGGTGGGGTTGGCCATGCCAGGGAGGCCATCTTGGATTATATGGTGTTATTTACTGTGGTATCATGTTGGGAGTGCAGAAGGGCAACGCTTTGGGATGATACACGCCATGAAAGATAGTTGACATCAATGACACTGGGGCGAAGTGATGATTTTAGTGAAGGAGAATGTCAGAGAATCCTTATGTTACAAAGCCCCTGAAGGAAATGAGAGACTAAACTTTAAGAGCTTATTTTGCGTACTGCTGACACTTCAATCAAAGGCATTAATGTTAAAATAATATGTGGTCACATAAGGCCTATGCTGCCACTTTAAAGTGCTACCAAATGATGTTTTGTGATAAAAGATAACTAGGTCTACACATATGAAATCAGGCCATGACACCACAGATATTCCAAACTGTCAAGTAAATGTTTTATTTTTTATAATATTTAAAGTATTTTTAAAAAGCTGTTAATTGTCCCTTTAAAATGTATGTTTTTTTAACTTTACTTTGTGGAAGGTATTTGATGGCAAATGCCAAATATTCCACATTTGTTATAAAGATTAATAGGCTTTATTTTATTTTTTTAATCGAAATCAATATTCATTGCATTGTCTTTTTTACCTGATGTTTTGTATTTTAGTTTTTATTCCTCATTGTTCATTTGACCATTTTAATGTCAATGTTGCTCGATGTGTATTCTTTCTGTGGAAATATGATCATTTTCAAAAACATTTTTGAAATACTGCCCCTCTTATCATCCGATCAAGTTGTTTGTTCTCTTCTTCCAAGAAGTGAAACAGGCTAACCGTCTTTAATGCCAGTGGCTGTGCCTCCTTCCTGCAGCTATGCACTGGACTATGAAATATTCCGAGTACAATTGGTTAAGTGGAGTTAACCGTTCCCTTTTCTCCCCGAGGTAGCTTCCTTTTTGATCCCGCCGAGGCTGGCGCCTTCCAAAACACAACTTGTCTGGCTTATTAAATAGTTTGACCTGAAGAAAAAACGCCTGTTGCTTCTCAACCGAGCCTATTGTAAACTTTAAAAAGTCCATGACAGCATTTAAATTGGCGTAATGCTGTGTGACCAACAATCATAGCATCTCGATTTATTTATTCAATATGTCTCTTCATAAATTTTTACATGACTTTTAATATTCGAGTTTCAATTCCTTTGTGTATTTTCATATTTTTTGTCCTTTCTATTGTTTTATTTTAGCCTATTTAATACTTGAGAAGGATTCCTGTATAACCTTGCATTCTTCTACATCTTATCACAGCGTTCTCGGGTGTGAAATGTATTAATTAAAAGGTTCCAATAAGTGCTCAACTAATGGATGTAAATACTCATGAGGCCTCCCCACTGGTTAATTGCGCTAAAATTGGTCTACTTTGTGTTCCGCGGAGACAAAACCCCCTTGAGCTATCAATGCACCAGCTCCGCACGGGGTCTGTATGATTAAAACTTCTCGTCGCTTTCAAAGGGCCTCTTGATGTCTCTTGGAAGGCAGAGGGCCAATGAGGACGGAGGAAAGGAGCGCTGGGGACGTCACGATGCCGAGTTGAGACGATGATTGGACGGCGCGGAGAGGGGAACAGTTACTGCCCTTTTATAGACGACCCCATCTAGTGAGTTGAGCTACTGGGCAATATTCTGACAGCGAGGACAGCACAAGACTCTATACTCTCGATCGCGATTCGATTTTCCTGAGCTGGCCAGGCGGAGGTGTATGGCCCCGTACCCCTTTGAGATGAATCCCGTTGGCCTATCGGGGTCTCCGTCCCACGAGATTAAACTCCACCAGAAAGAAGAGTCGGATACGGAGTGTGAAGAGCTGCAACCCAAAGATATGACAACCGACAAAGGATACAAAAGTAAGACGAGCAGTCTTCCATTCAGCGTCGAATCATTGATTTCCAAGAAAACAACCTGCAGGACTTACTATTCTTCTCCCTCCTCGGATTCGGGTCTCGTTCAACCGAAGCCTGTGGCGGCGGCGGTGCAGATCACGGAACCGTTTTCTCCAAGGAATTTTTACGTGGAGAGGAAAGTTTCCCCGGAAAGCTCGCAGAGCGTGTCGGACTGTCAGAATGACGACAATCAAGATTTTTGTGAGAAAGACCAGAGCACTTGGTTCCAGACTACATCTTTCTCGACTCCCCCTCGTAAGTCCCCGCTTCCAGAGTTATTGGCTGTCTAAATGTTGGTCAACTAATTAGGCCAACTATTCCCTATTGTTTGTCTATTATAATAATAATAATAACAATAATAATAATAATAACAATAATAAAGTAGTAGTAGTCATATTATTAGCAGTAGTATTATTTCTAGTTTGTCTATTATTAGTCTGTTATTGATGTTATCGTATTTATGAGATCGTTATTACCTCACATAAAAGATCGTCATAAGCCTACCTCACATATGTTGTCATCACTGTGGTCGCGCCTGTCTATCCAAAATCGACAGAATTTGCCTCGAAATGTCCCTATATCAGTCTAATAATACAATGTTATTTCAGAGTAGCCCGATTGTCTAATTGTGCACAGTTTAGACCTAAGTTTCTGTATGTTCCCGAAGTTTGTCATAGGCCTATTTTGGAATTGGGAAATTGGTAGGCCTATCCATTAAAAGCCACGGTGCAGGAATAAACCTTATGCTAATGTCCTTAAATGCATACCTTGTTTGGTGAGACTAATTATGACTAATTTATTGTCACATAGGCGCAGTGAAATGTGTTGTTTTAAAGGGTCAGCCGTTCTTGAGTTTTCCATTTAATAACAATACCTTTTCATTTATTTGTCCCTCCAGGAAGCTTAAGTCCACCTCCATGTCCTTTAAGGAAACATAAAAACAACAGAAAACCTCGAACGCCCTTCACTACCTCCCAGCTGCTCGCTCTGGAAAGGAAGTTCCGACAAAAGCAGTACCTCTCCATTGCGGAGCGAGCCGAATTCTCCAACTCCCTCAATTTGACCGAGACCCAGGTCAAAATCTGGTTCCAAAACAGGAGGGCTAAAGCCAAGAGACTTCAGGAGGCCGAGTTGGAAAAGTACAAACTGGCGTCGAAACCCATGCTACCTGCCTTTGCTCTGCCATTCCCCCTGGGAGCGCACATGGGCTCTCCATCTCTCTACGGACATTCTAACGCCTACCCCAGGCCCACTTTACCTGTTCCGGGACTCTTCGGTGGACCTGTCACCTATGGAATGTATTATTTGTCTTGACTTAGATTGTGCATTTACATTTCAGATAAAAAATTATATGTCATTTATATGTCTTCAAACATGGTTGCAACATTTAACTTTATCCCCGGTCTGAAACATGGATATATTTTTCCAGAAAGCCATCATTTCCCAGAAACCCCATAGGCCTATATTTGTCTACGCGACATAGATCATTTTTAGATATATGTTGTATATGCTCATTAAAGTCAAATAGGCCAATACTTGTGGGACATGTTCTCATGCCTAGATATTCTTAGCCAAATGTTGGCCACATTGTTGATTGCAAGATCATTTTCTTTCAAAGGCCTATAGGCCTTATTTTGTATATTTCTAATAGCGATTTCTGATAGTTGAGCAGTTATCATTGGCCAAGTTGTTAATTAATGCACGTGAGGCCTTAAAACACAACCCGTTTGCCACTTGCAACTAACAGCGTGTGTAATTGATCACTAGACCTATACATTTTTGTATCCATTTCGATTATACACAAAGGGGGGCATTAACATTAAGTTTATGTAATTTAACAGGCCTAGACAACGTCAATATCCTCGTGCGTAATATATAGCCCTGTGCGCCATGCAACGAAAAAGTACTTAAAACAGCCTTATTGAAAGTGCCTTAAAATACCAACTAGGCCTATTTTGAGCTCTCGAAAAGCTTACTTGAACTGTAAAATGTCTGTCATTTGTTCAATATTGACGATTTTTCACATTCAATTGTCCGTCCACACAATTATGGAAAATCATGACCAACAGAATTATGCATGTGTACATTTGCCGAATTTCTTTCCAGTTGCAAGCTCTGTAAATCCGGTTTCTTTTCATGGAGTGAAATATTACTTTAGAAAACAAATGTGCATAAATAATTTGTACTTTTTTTACTATGAGAGGCCTTAAGACCAATTACAAATGGGATATTTGTATGATAAAAAAATTGATTTTATTTTCAAGAAATATAAATAATATCATTGTAAATAATAGTGTTCACGTGTCCTGCAACTCTGATGGAAGAAGACGCAGGAATATTGATATTTATTAAATATCTCTGTATCTGTACTGTGTACATGCATGGTCTTATTTTAATTATTCACTCATACCTGTAAAAACTGAGCTCAGTAAATAAACATTATAATTTAAACTTCTGTTGAAATGTTTTTGTCTCGTCAATGAACACAGATGACACGTATTACACCACACGGGGAACATCAAGATTGAAAGGGGAAATGGTCTTGACAGGAACCAATGTAGGCCTACATTTTCTCTTCATTAGAAATGTAAAAACAATTTCTAATTTCAAGGTTCAGTATTTAACCTCCATCTATTCTGAATAATAGTTGTATAAGTCGTTCATCTACGACGACTGGAATGGTAAATTGCTGCAACAAAAACTGCAAATGTTTTCTTGATACTTGCAATTTTTAAACGAAAAATATCCTTAGGCTATATATGTTTCTTAACAATTTAATAGTTGTGCGAATTAGGCCTACTTTGACAAGAAAAACTGAATTTATAGGCTACCTTGACAAGACTAGACTTGTGCGGCTCTCGTCCGTGTGGCTCAGTTGGTAGAGCATGGTGTTTGCAACGCCAGGGTTGTGGGTTCGATTCCCACGGGGGACCAGTATGGGAAAAAAAAATCTGAAATGTATGCATTCACTACTGTAAGTCGCTCTGGATAAGAGCGTCTGCTAAATGACTAAAATGTAAAAACATGTAATATGCCCATCACTACCACTAATAGCCGTACTCCTAATGATGCATATTTATTAAAATGTTAATAATAATTATGATCATGCACTTTCATAAGATTTTCCCTTGATATATTGTTTTATTTGTGTCTTGTTGTTAAGCTAAACGGTAGTTGAAACGACCACTGACGTTTGGATGCTATGATTTGGATTTATTAATCTCTGTCATATTAAACACAAAAACAGTAGATTTCAACCAGTATTATTCAATCTATCTAGTAATTTCTTAATTCCACATGAACCGTTTGTATCATCCATCACCAAGCGTTTCGTATAGGCCTACTCAACAAGTAACAATGTGTCTTCATTTCTCCCATGGTTGTTTAGGCTACAGTTTTGGAATGATATGGCATTTTTCACCACCAAGTAGCCTAGGGAGCTTTAGCGTAATTGGGAGGATGTTCAGTATTTTTGAAATATGACAATCTCCAAGAAACCCGTCTTGATTTTGGAGTGGTGCGCAAGGGTCCTCATGTTAGAACCACTTCACACTCCAACACCGTAGTGGGCGATATACACTCATTATTTGTTTCCCGACCAATGGATGCACCAAAGAAATAGAAGCACTTCCGCAGTTGCGCAGTGTGGGTAAAAGTTTGGACGTAACGAGGTATTTTGTCAATTAAAGTTTTGTAAGTAAAACGTTTTGGTAGCCATGTCAGTTATGGAAATATTATACAATGCAACGTGTGCTTGTCCTGCACATGCACGGCATATAGTTATTATTGTTACCCTTCCCACACGTAGGCGTTCGTCTGAAATCTCATGTGTTTTGCATTCCGACCTTGGCTGTAATATTGGTGCTAACAACTTGCAAGGTTGTCAAACGTTTAGTTTGCAGAGTTAGCATTAAAAAATGCAGTTAAGTTTTACATTAGTGCTTGCAATGATTAAACAGCGTTTTGCTCATCTGCAGAAGCAAAGTAGAAGCATTGGCATGCTTGCATAATTCAAGACATGTGACTGTTTCAAGTGTCACCACATTGTTTCTTGACAGCAGGGATGAAATGGCAGTTTAGCAAACCCAATAGCAATACCCAAGTGCATCCATCATGTGTCTTGGCATTTCTCCTGGGTAAATCCATTTGAATTCAATCACTTTTTGACAGCATCCCTTGATTTAAACAAAACTTTCCATACATGTTTGTCCATGGAAGACTTGGTCAGAAAGTGACTTTTTGGACCTGAATGCCAAAACAGTCACGAGATAAAGGTGCTCAAAGTTGACTCATTTTGCATACCCTACCAAAAATATAAACGGTTGAGTTTAATATAATTTAAAAGCTTGCAAACAGGGTTGACATATTTTAACCTTCAAAACACCAGTCTCAAAGTCAACAGTGAAGAGGTGACTCCGGGATGCTGGCCTTCTATGCAGAGTTCCTCTGTCCAGTGTCTGTGTTCTTTTGCCTATCTTAATCTTTTCTTTTTATTGGCCAGTCTGAGATATGGATTTTTCTTTGCAACTCTGCCTAGAAGGCCAACATCCCGGAGTTCTCTTCACTGTTGACGTTGAGACTGGTGTTTTGCCGGTACTATTTAATGAAGCTGCCAGTTGAGGACTCGTGAGCAGGGGCGAAAATCTGATATCAACTTTGGGGGGGACAATTACGTGAAATTTTCTCAAGAGCAATTCCTGAGGGGGACACCAAAAGTATTGCTGTAACACATAGCCTACATTGTAATATGGTAAATGTATATTGAGGAACCAAAGAAATAAGGTGTTTGCCGTACTCCTAACTACCGGTACCCAAAACTACACAACTACTCACAACAGCAATACCATTGCCTTTAACAAATCTTAGTTCAGTCACCAGTTTAAGTTGAGAGTGGGGGTATCCATGGCATTCACATCAATCATCTCCAATCCAAAGTTAAATCTAGAATTGGCTTCCTATTTCGCAACAAAGCATCCTTCACTCATGCTGCCAAACTTACCCTCGTAAAACTGACCATCCTACCAATCCTCGACTTCGGCGATGTCATTTACAAAATAGCCTCCAATACCCTACTCAACAAGCTGGATGCAGTCTATCACAGTACCATCCGTTTTGTCACCAAAGCCCCATATACTACCCACCACTGCGACCTGTACGCTCTCGTTGGCTGGCCTTCGCTTCATAATCGTCGCCAAATACATTGGCTCCAGGTCATCTACAAGACCCTGCTAGGTAAAGTCCCCCCTTATCTCCGCTCTCTGGTCACCATAGCAGCACCCACCTGTAGCACGCGCTCCAGCAGGTATATCTCTCTGGTCACCCCTAAAGCCAACTCTTCCTTTGGTCGTCTCTCCTTCCAGTTCTCTGCTGCCAATGACTGGAACGAACTACAAAAATCTCTGAAACTGAAAACACTTATCTCCCTCACTAGCTTTAAGCACCAGCTATCAGAGCAACTCCCAGATCACTGCACCTGTACATAGCCCATCTATAATTTAGCCCAAACTACTACCTCATCCCCTACTTTATTTATTTTATTTATTTTGCTCCTTTGCACCATATTATTTATATTTTAACTTTGAACTTTCTTCAAATAACAAATCTACCATTCCAGTGTTTTACTTGCTATACTTTATTTACTCTGCCACCATGGCCTTTTTTGTCTTTACCTCCCTTATCTCACATCATTTGCTCACATTGTATATAGTCTTATTTTTTTCTACTGTATCATTGATTGTGTTGTTTTACTCCATGTGTAACTCTGTGTTTTTGTATGTTGTCGAACTGCTTTGCTTTATCTTGGCCAGGTCGCAATTGTAAATGAGAACTTGTTCTCAACTTGCCTACCTGGTTAAATAAAGGTGAAATAAATAAATAAAATAAATTTTCCAATTATGTTCCTATTTTACAAGTCCAAAAAATTGAGAACCTTTCATAATGTTGCCAAACAAAGACTCAACAAACTTACCTGAGACTCCGTCTCTGCCAGTCTGTCCCTGCATATCTGTCCCCAACTCTGCTGTCTGTGTGCCATCTGTTGCCTGCTCTGCCTAATGACATCATTGTGAAACATTTTTTTACATTTTACATTTTAGTCATTTAGCAGACACTCTTATCCAGAGCGACTTACAGTAGTGAATGCATACATTTCATTTCATAAATTATTATTATTATTTTTTTCTGTGCTGAATTTTCTTTCTTTTTCTTTCTTATGAACATTTTATCAACTAGTCTTTGCGACATTAGGCTACTAGGGTTCTTACTTTGCGTTTTGGTGTACTGAAAAATACTCTGATGTCCGTCTTTTATTTTTCTGCCATTTTTCTACCTGGCTGGCTGGCTACACACACACACAGTGTGTAGGTTATTTACAGTAGGAGATGGGCTTCTATCATCTTATCTTTTATCATTCTATTTGGGCTTCGATCTAAAAGGTAGCTAGCAAATGTGAAACGGATTAAAATGACAAGAGTTGACAGCTGTATGAGTTCACCATTTACACAATATATGCTGCAACCTTTTGTAATTTTAATAGTTTGTTTCATATTGGCTGGCTTCCAACAATAGCTGAATTTGCAAAGCAAGCGAGCACCAATTCCGTTTCAGTGGTGTTTGCTATAATCTTTGCTACCCGGGTTAAATAAAATAAATAAAAGTTCCCTTGCGACAATTTAGCTTTTGCAACGAGACCATTAAATATATTTAAGACAATGGTAGAAGAGAGTGTAGTTCTGTTCAGTTTGGACTTCAGTTTATCGCTAACCTTATCACAGGGACTTTGAAGCACTAACTTACATCATCTGCATGCTGATCTCGGAATAAATTGACGATAGCAAAGATTCCATCTTTGACGAGGCCACATAAATGGAATAGGTACTAGCTAGCCTAATAGTTAATATTTGCGCGCTAGCTCTGCATATTCAGCTAGTGTGTGTGCGCGATTGACTGGATTAACCTCACGTCAGTTACGTTCATTGAGTGCCTTTCAGACAGTAGAGACGACCTCTCTGTTACCTTGCCAGTGGATCAAACCATTGTGAGGCAAAGAGTGGGGGGGTCGCAATCTTTTGAAACTTAAAAATGCGCTATTAAGTGTCTATAATCAGTACAATTGCTTTCATTGCGTATTATTAATATTATTTAAATTACATAGTTATGTTTCAGTGATATATTGGGGGGGACAAATCATGTTTTTCCCAGGATGGGGGGGTCGTGTCCCCCTCGTCCCCCCCGGGATTTCCGCCCCTGCTTGTGAGGCGTCTGTTTCTCAAACTAGACACTAATGTACTTGTCCTCTTGCTCAGTCGTGCACCGGGGCCTCCCGCTCCTCTTTCTATTCTGGTTAGAGCCAGTTTGCGCTGTTCTGTGAAGGGAGTAGTACTCAGCGTTGAACAAGATCTACAGTTTCTTGGCAATTTCTCACATGGAATAGCCTTCATTTCTCAGAACAAGAATAGACTGACAAGTTTTTTGTTTCTGGCCATTTTGAGCCTGTAATCGAACCCACAAATGTTGACGTTCCAGATACTCAACTAGTCTAAAGAAGGCCAGTTTTATTGTTTCTTTAAATCAGGACAAAAGTTTTCAGCTGTGCTAACATAATTGCAAAAGGGTTTTCTAATATCAATTAGCCTTTTAAAATGATCAACTTGGATTAGCTAACACAATGTGCCATTGGAACACAGGAGTGATGGTTGCTGATAATGGCCCTCTGTATGCCTATGTAGATATTCCATTAAAAATCAGCCGTT
This sequence comes from Salmo trutta, assembly GCF_901001165.1. NCBI lineage: Eukaryota > Metazoa > Chordata > Actinopteri > Salmoniformes > Salmonidae > Salmo > Salmo trutta. The sequence goes on from NC_042994.1 coordinate 10,921,779, forward strand.
TCCAGCTACAATTGTCATTTACAACATTAACAATGTCTACACTGTATTTCTGATCAATTTGATGTTATTTTAATGGACAAAAAATGTGCTTTTCTTTCAAGGACATTTCTAAGTGACTCCAAACTTTTGAACGATAGTGTACATGTACATATTACCGCAATTACCTCGAATAACATGTGCCCCCGCACATTAACTCTGTACCGGTACCCCTTGTAGATCGTCTCGCTACTGTTATTTTACTGCTGCTCTTTAATTATTTGTTATTTCATTTTTTACTTAACACTTATTTTTCTTAACTGCATTGTTGGTTAAAATTAAGGGGTGGTAAGTAAGCATTTCACTGTAAGTTCTACACACCTGTTGTATTCGGCGCATGTGACAAATACAATTGCATTTGATTTGACTCTCATAGTCATCACACCAAAGCCAGTGTTGCCAATATCAGACCTCTGCGCTATAGGAGCATGTCTGGAAAAAGCTATTTCCTTATCACTGGTGCAGAGGAATGGAATGGTGTGACAAACCATATATCCATTCCTACGCTAGGGAGTTTTAAGATTAACCTTGAGAAATGGTTTATGGGCAAAATGCTTATAACTGCACAGGCTTAAAGAAAGTATAATTGTTTTCAATAAATGTTACATGGTCATCTATTTAACTAATTTGACAGTTTCCTCCTATTGATGAGATGTATTTTGTTTCCATGTTATAATCTTGTTTATTTATTTTATTTTAATTTCACCTTTATTTAACCAGGTAGGCTAGTTGAGAACAAGTTCTCATTTGCAACTGCGACCTGGCCAAGATAAAGCATAGCTGTTCGACACATACAACAACACAGAGTTACACATGGAAGAAACAAAACTTACAGTCAATAATACAGTAGAACAAAAGAAAACAAAAAGTCTATATACAGTGAGTGCAAATGAGGTTAAGTTAAGGCAATAAATAGGCCATGGTGGCGAAGTAATGACAATATAGCAATTAAACACTGGAATGGTAGATGTGCAGAAGATGAATGTGCAAGTAGAGATACTGGGGTGCAAAGGAGCAAAATAAATAAATAAATACAGTATGGGGATGAGGTAGGTAGATAGATGGGCTGTTTACAGATGGGCTATGTACAAGTGCAGTGATCTGTGAGCTGCTCTGACAGCTGGTGCTTAAAGCTAGTAAGGGAGATATGAGTCTCCAGCTTCAGAGATGTTTGCAGTTTGTTCCAGTCATTGGCAGCAGAGAACTGGAAGGAAAGACGACCAAAGGAGGAATTGGCTTTGGGGGGTGACCAGAGAGATATACCTGCTGGAGCACGTGCTACGAGTGGGTGCTGCTATGGTGACCAGTGATTATAATCTTGTGTATATTTTGTTTTCATGTATTTTCATGAGGACCACAATGGAAATACGTTTTCAAACTGTTTGTCATCCTCAATGATTTTAATGGCATGGTACTGTATCTACATGTGTGGTTGTATTGTGTTTTAAATACATCAATGGGAAAATATGTATGGACGGTTTCGTTCAAATTAAAAGGGGTGCGGGCAAAAAGTCGAATGGATTTACCCTCCTTTGAAGATTGCGTAGTTTAGATCGAGAACATTGAGTTATTACTTCTCTGTAATGTCTACGCTGCTGCAAATCTTTTTTTATTATCGATGCATTTCCACTTTAATAACTCTACCTACGTGTACATAATTACCTCAATTATCTCGATTGACACATTTACTCTGTACGGGCACACCCTGTATGTAGCCCCGCTATTGTCATTTACTGCTGCTCTTTAATTATTTGTTATTCTTATCTCTTACCTTTTTTTAGGTATTTTCTTAAAACTGCATTGTTGGTTAAGAGCTTGTAAGTAAGCATTTCACTGTAAGGTCTACACCTGTTGTATTCTGCGCATGTGACAAATAACATTTGATTTGATTTGAAGACGCGTAGCGATGCCATCTCTGCCAAGTCAGTGGCACTCATTTACCAAATACTTTCAAATACAATCTTTGACAAAGAATATCAACTCCCGCAATGATAAACTTTATACATGATCTAATAGCAATATATTTCATTTAATAGCAATATTGGACCAATGGGGCAATGGTGACTGGCTTGTAGGATCCGTCTGATTTCTCTCTATGTCTGTGTTCACGTAGGCTAAACTCTCTGCCAGAGAAGCCTGTTGTCATCGACTGGAGTTACTACAAGACTTCAGTGGCCAGCCAGAGCAGGGATGGTGGATGAGTTTGAGAAGAAGATGGAACCCTTCAGAAAATAGGGTTTTGCCAATGTGCACACGTGATGTGCTAATGTGATTGGTTCGTTGGATATAACTGCACTCATTTAGATGTTGCTTCCCCCCTACAGTTCAGAGCCTTGACTATTCCAGTGCCATCGATGCTCAGGAAGCAGAAGCAGTGAGTTACAAGTCATATGGGTAGGGTTAGGAGTTTTTTTCTGGGCAGGTTAGTACCATGAGAATGATAGAGGACTACTTTGTATCTGTTCCATTATGGCATCTGTGAGCGCACAGTCAATGTCATTGAGTCCACCTCCGTTTGAAGTTGTCCATTTTCTTCTACTACTTCTATGAGTTGGTAAACAAACAGAAAGGGTGCATACTGCCACCTGGATGTGTTGTTTGAACAGGTATAATGCCAAGGTTGGCGATTTACTGCCACCTGCAGTTATGGAATGTTTGCTAATGAGTAAAATTCATGGGCTGATTCCTCTTGATGACCCAGATGGAATTATGTGAGCCTTCCTTAACCCATAGGATGTTCCACCCAGTTAACTACTTCAAGATGTTGAAAGTCCTCAGTGGTGATGCCCAGGCTAAAACAGGATTTTGAGCACTAGAGTCCTCTATCTATGGGCAGTGCATGGTCAGGAAAAACTCATAGCCCTAAATGTTAGGCATATTTGACTTTATTTGACTCTGTTTATCTCTGAAATGTGTGTCTGTGCAGGCATTTTGCTCTGAGGTAATGGTATCTTCTTCTCCCTCAGAAAAGATGCCTACTTGGAGGCATCCAAGGCCCCCATCGCCCAGTATTCAACAGAGGTGACCATCCAATACATGCACAGAGTAGAAGACTCACTCACTTTCTCACTCTCTCTGACACACACATACTCCAGTTTGCAGTATGGAGTGAGAGTCCATACTGTCCTCACTGCTCTCCCTGTCTTTTCAGCTGGATAAGTTCCACAACATGATCCCGTTCGACCAGATGACCATCGACACGTTCCCCGAGACCAAGCTAGACATGGAGAAGCACCCGTACTGCCCACACAAACCCATTGCCGAGCTGTAACTTATCACTACTGGCCAGCCACGTAAGCCCATGGCAGACTTATCACCAGTCATATCACTCTGCCTCACAAAATAGATAATATACAGATCTGAGTACATTCTTTTATTGTCATGATTATTTTCAATTGGTTTTAGCGCCAAACATTTGTTTGTTGCTTCACTAATTTAGCTTTCTTATCATGCATTTTGTCAATTAAATATTACCACTCCAAAATAGAAATGTTGATGATGTAATGGCTGTTTCTAGATTGAGAACCTAATTCTCCTAAACCAGGGTTTCCCAAACTCGGTCCTGGGGCCCACCCTAGGTGCACATTTTGGTTTTTTGCCCTAGCACTACATGGCTATTTAAAATGACCAACTCATCATCAAGCTTTGAATCAGCTGTGTAGTGCTAGGGCAAAAACCAAAACGTGCACTGGGGGGGGGGGGGGGGGGGGCAGGACCGAGTTTGGGAAACCCTCTCCTAACCTGCCACGTTAGTTCTCCTAACCTGCTGTGTAAGTCTACCTAACCTGTTATGAAAGGTCACTTCTGCTTGTCAAAACCGGCAGCCTGCTTTGAGAACAGTGAGTTTCCACTAATGTGATACACATGTAAATGATATGTTCTAGGTAGAATATCCCAGATAATAAACGCTATGGTGTACTGACAAGTTAGTACCACTGGGTGGCAGTATATGCATGTACTTGGCTCCAGGTTGAATGTGGCACCTAGACTCACCTACCTAGTTACTTCTACTCACAGTACACTTCATACTTGCACAAATGTATGAAATTAGTATTGTGAATGATTTAAGTGTTGCTTGTTGTTAGCTGAATTTATTTATGTCAATGCGGAATTACTGTATGGATTACATTTGAGTCATTTAGCAGACGCTCTTATCCAGTGACTTACAATTAGTGCATTCATTTTAAAATAGCTAGGTGAGACAACACATCACAATCGTATAATGTTCCTTTTCCCTCAAAGTATTAATTAGCAAAGTCAGTGTTAGCGGGAAATGTGAAGTGCCTTTTTGGGGCGGGGTAGGGGGGTTTCAGACGGTTTCAAAAGATGGACAGGGACTTCGATGTGCTGACTTTAGGGGGGAAGCTTGTTCCACCATTGGGGTGCCAGGACAGAGAAGAGCTTTGACTGGGCTGAACGGGAGGTGACGACCCCCCCCCCCCCCCCCCTTAGGGATGGGAGGGTCAAGAGACCAGAGGTGGCAGAACGGAATGCTCGGTTTGAGGTGTAGGGTTTGAGCATAGCCTGAAGGTAAGGGGATGCAGTTCCCCTTGCTGCTCCGTAGGCAACCATCAGGGTCTTGAAGATGATATGAGCTTCGACTGGAAGCCAGTGGAGTATGCGGAGGAGCGGGGTGACATGGCAGAGCTTAGGAAGGTTGAACACCAGGCGGACTGCGGCATTCTGGATACGTTTCAGGGGTTTGATGGCACAAGCGGGGAGCTCAGCCAAAGCAGAGTTGCAGTAGTCTAGATGGGAGATGACAAGTGCCTGGATTAGGACCTGCGCAGCTTCATGTGTGAGGAAAGGTTGTACTCTATGGATGTTGTAGAGCATGAACCTGCAGGAACGAGTCACTGCTTTGATGTTTGCAGAGAATGGCAAGGTGTTGTCCAGGGTCACGCCAAGGTTCTTTGCACTCTGGGAGGGGAACATTGGATTTGTCAACCGTGATGGAGAGGTCTTGAAGCAGGCAAGCCTTTCCCGGGAGGAAAAACAGCTCCGTTTTGACGAGGTTGAGCTTGAGGTGGTGGGCCGACATCCAAGCTGAGATGTCTGCCAGGCTCACAGAGATGCGTGTCACCACCTGGGTGTCAGAAGGGGGGAAAGAGAAGAGCAGTTGAGTGTCATCCGCATAGGAGACCATGTGAGAAGCGAGTAACTTGGTGTACAGAGAAAAGAGGAGCGGGCCTAGCGTTTTGGACGTGGCGTTACCCTAATTATAGGGCCTTTAAACCACCACAATAATGACTGAATCAATCATCCCTCATTCAATACTAAATACTGATGAGCACTGAGGAATATCATTATATTTTATAAATTGCTGCCTTATCTTTCCTATCTAATATACACCTTGGTAGATGTCTGAAGATTCGGATTAAAAAAAAATTGTCATTTTTTTCCCTTCATAATGGCACCTGTAGAAAGTGGGCAATGTCGTGGACTACATACCCAGTTGATCAATATGTATTGTCATTAGTTTGTAGTCGGATTCAAGGATCCATCATAAATATTTTATTAGCAGCTAAAGTGAGTGTTCAGTTATCAAGATTAATTTACTAAAATCATGCATGATAAACTGTACAGTACATTTTTGGTTTGTTGTCTCTTGTTACTGGTTAGTGTAATCGTCAGTCATATACACCTCGCCAATCACAGGTCTATTTGTAGCGCCCCCTTCTCAACCTTGCGATTCGATTGGTCACTTCTCTCATATCTATCTAAAGATAGGCGGGCTATGTTGCAACATTTCATCCCTGGATGCAGATTGGATTAGATATCCACAATTTCAGATTTTGATTGGCCTGCGGCTCATGTAGAATAAAAAAATAGGAGGAGTTACGTTACAGATCATTTACCGCTATGTGTGTTATTTGACAGTACTGTAAAGATTGACGAGAAACACGCAGTTCAGGTAAGGGCGTTTATCGTTTTATTCACTTTACATGTAGATAAATATCATGACATTTCTAGTGAGAGGACTGTCTAGCTTAATAAATTGACATATGTATGTGTCTTTGTGGTAGAGATTGTGTCACCAAATGTCCAGATAGTGCGCGAGCTGTGCCGAGCATGTCAATCAATAAGCACTGTCCCTGCTGAGGTCAAAATCTTTGCATTAACCAGATTCTGGTGGCTTTTCTGTACTAGCCAACTTGGTGAAATTCGAAAGCGACTGTATTTGTACATTAAATTAGGTATTTTCTACGGCTGGTTGGTCTCATCGTAAACAACGACCTAACGTTAGCTGTTGTGTTGGCATTATCGGTCATCATATGCCAACGCTGACTAGAGGGGACGGTAGTTAACGGCTAGCTAGCGAGGTTTATGATGCTTGCCTGCTGTTTCAAAGCGTGTCAACTTAGCTAGCTACTGTAACTAGGCTACTGAATGTTGTGTGTGTAGCGGCACACATTGTAACTGTTAGCTATGTACCTAGCTAACTAGCTACAAAATAATGAGATGACTTAATTGAGTACAAGTTTCTAATGGTCTTTCCAGAACATGTTTGGCCCTGTAGTACTGCTAAGGTAGAGGACTGCCGAGACACGAAATTAGCATCACTTCACCAGTTTCATTACCGTACTCTGCGCAAAAACATACCCACGGTTTGCGCAGGTCCGAGCTAGAATGCGGCTACATTCTTGAACAACTCTTTCGACATAGACACCCGAGCTGACCTACTATTGCCACACTGTCCTGCTACCGTTCACAACTGCACACGACTCATGAGCTACTAATTCATGCCACAAAGGCTATACTGTAGTTAACCTACACATTTGAAAACGGTAATATGGTGCATGCTAATTGATAGACTTTAGGGAGCAAAGGTCAAGTTGGGCCATATGCTTATGTCTGGTTTCTGTTCTCTATGGCCCTAGTTATTGCACACCATAGAAAGTTGGCTCAGTCAGAGTTCATGTACTTTCTGTCCATAGTTCCCACAGCAGTTTGTCTGTTCTCTGGGGTCTGACAGGCTCACCCAGTACAAACATGCTATAGGCTGTTGGTCCCTGGCCCAGAATGGGCAGTGTACATAAATAAAACGGGTTTGGTGGTGCTATTATTGCTCCTGGTGTGAGAGAAGGAGGAATGACGAGAGAGGGAAAGAGAGTTTGCACATGCCTGGGCCTAGGGACATCAACACTGGCAGTATTGTTTTGAGGACAATGGGAATAGCCACCAAGCTATTACTGGAGAGTGGGAGAGAGAGACAGCTGCTTCTGCTAGAGGAGATTTCTGTAACATTTGACCCTTTTCACTGACAGTGATCTTATTACTCTGTAATAATTCTGCTAGCCTAAGCCTTGTAGTAGTAGTGTGCAATGAATGCAATAGTTAGCATAGGCCTACATGTTACACAATAGGATAAACACTGACAACACTTAATATTCACTGAGATGGCATGAAGGGACACGGCAACTCGCTCTTGGGATCAGTGGACACTCAGTACTTTAAGTTTGCACGATTGATTGTCTTTTATCCTTTGAGAGCAAATTCTTTCCACGACAAAAGCCTAGCACTGCAACTGTGAGTGAGGGGCAGGGAAAATGTAATGATGAGCAAATGGAAACATGTATGTTTTCCTTTCTATATGATTACCCTGGGCCTCCTTGTTGTCTATACAGCACAGACCAACAGAGCATGTGATGTTTCCAGAGCCAGACAGTACTGCTTGGCTGGGTGGAATCATTGCTAGGCCTAGTTTACCATGGTATTTCATTCAAATGGGCATTTATGAACATAGGGATATTCAGTAGTTTGGGTACTTACAGTTTTGCTTCAGGAGTTGGTTAAATGACTAAAACACGAATGGTGGAGGATGAGAATAGACCTTGATGCTACACATCCTGTTTCAGGTCTGTTTGTGACAGGCTATGCAATATGACAGTCCACTGTCAGCCGCTCTCTCTGATTTGATTTCATACAATGCAGCTCTTGGCCTCTGGTTCCTAGACCATGATGTCATGGATTATCCCTTTAGCTGGGGTTCAAAAGTACATACAGAGCATTCAAAAAGTATTCAGACCCCTTCACTTTTCCACATTTTGTTGGTTAGCCTTATTCTGAAATTGATTTTTTTTTTAAATCTCAATTTATACACATAATGACAAAGCAAAAACAGGTTTAGAAATTAGTATTCAGACCCTTTACTCAGTACTTTGTTGAAGCACCTTTGGCATCGATTACAGCCTTGAGTCTTCTTGCATATGATGCTACACACTTGGCACACCTGTATTTGGGAGTTTCTCCCATTCTTCTCTGCAAAGCCTCTGAAGCTCTGTCAGGTTGGATGGGGAGCGTTGGTGCACAGCTATTTTCAGGTCTCTCCAGAGATGTTCGATCAGGTTCAAGTCTGGGGTCTGGCTGGGCCACTCAAGTACATTCAGAGACTTGTCCCACAGCCACTCCCACTTTGTGCTTAGGGTCAATGTCCTGTTGGAAGGTGAACCTTTGCCCCAATCTGAGGTCTTGAGCAAGTTATCATAAAGGATCTCTGTACTTTGCTCTGTTAATCTTTTCCTCGATCCTGACTAGTCTCCCAGTCCCTGAAAAACATCCCCAAAGCATGATGCTGCCACCACAATGCTCCACCATAGGGATGGTGGCCACTCTACCATAAAAGCCTGATTGGTAGAGTGCTGCAGAGATGGTTGTTCTTCTGGAAGGTTCTCCCATCTTCACAGAGGAACTCTTTCAGAGTGACCATCAAGTTGGTCACCTCCCTGACTAAGGTCCTTCTCACCCGATTGCTCAGTTTGACCTCATGGCTTGGTTTTTGCTCTGACATGCACTGTCATCTGTGGGACCTTTTTATATAGACAGGTGTATACCTTTCCAAATCATGTCCAATCAATTGAATTTACCACAGGTGGACTCCAATCAAGTTGTAGAAACATCTCAAGGATGATCAATGGAAACAGGATGCACCTGAGCTCAATTTCGAGTCTCATTGCAAAGGGTCTGAATAATTATTTAAATAAGGTATTTCATTTTTTATACATTTGCAACATTTTTAAAAACCTGTTTTTTTCCACTGTGTCATTATGAGGTATTGTGTGTAGATTGAGGATTTCTTCAAATTTGATCTATTTTAGAATAAAACTGTAACGTAACAAAATGTGGAAAAAGGGAAGGGGTCTGAACACTTTCCGAATGCACTGTAGTAGGCCTTAACCATATCACATTAGCTTGTATGGCTAAATATCTTTCTGTTAGCCTAGCTAGGGTATGTCAGTGGCAGTCAATGGAGGATTGAATGCTAAGCTAGCTGCTTGTTTGTCTGTGCTCAGTGTGTAGTCTATAAAGACTTTGTTTGGGTTGCATACTTGCATTTGTCTATGTCAACAAATGGGTTAGGAGAGATGGTGGGGGGTCTGGAATGTCTGCTGTGATGATGTGATAAATGGATGGAGTGGGAGGAAGGAAAGTAAAGAGGCGAGATGATGAAGGGAACAGATGGGGGTGGAGTTTCATTGGTCAGTGCTCGGCCTAAATTCCAGGAGTAATCAAATCAAAGTTTATTTGTCACGTGCGCCGAATACAACAACCTTACAGTGAAATGCTTACTTACAGGCTCTAACCAATAGCGCAAAAAAGGTATTAGGTGAACAATCGGTAAGTAAAGAATGGCTATATACAGTAGCGAGGCTACATACAGACACCGGTTAGTCAGGCTGATTGAAGTAGTATGTACATGTAGATATGGTTAAAGTGACTATGCATATATGATAGAGAGTAGCAGTAGCTACGGGACACAATGCAGATTGCCCGGTTAGCCAATGTGAGGGAGCACTGGCTGGTCGGCCCAGATGAGGTAGTATGTACATGATTGTATAATTAAAGTAATTATGCATATATGATAAACAGAGAGTAGCAGCAGCAGCGTAAAAAGAGGGGTTGGGGTGGGGGGGCACACAATGCAAATAGTCCGGATAGCCATTTGATTACCTGTTCAGGAGTCTTATGGCTTGGGGGTAAAAACTGTTGAGAAGCCTTTTTGTCCTAGACTTGGCACTCCGGTACCGCTTGCCATGCGGTGGTAGAGAGAACAGTCTGTGACTGGGGTGGCTGGGGTCTTTGACAATTTTTAGAGCCTTCCTCTGACACCGCCTGGTGTAGAGGTCCTGGATGGCAGGCAGCTTAGCCCCAGTGATGTACTGGGCCGTACGCACTACCCTCTGTAGCACCTTGCGGTCAAAGGCCGAGCAATTGCCGTCAGTGATGCAACCAGTCAGGATGCTCTCGATGTTGCAGCTGTAGAACCTTTTGAGAATCTCAGGACCCATACCAAATCTTTTTAGTTTCCTGAGGGGGAATAGGCTTTGTCGTGCCCTCTTCACGACTGTCCTGGTGTGTTTGGACCATTCTAGTTTGTTGTTGATGTGGACACCAAGGAACTTGAATAACCCAAATAGGGATGGGGGTAAACCCTCTTAGAGGACCAGCCCTCAGGGAGATGGTCATGGGAAGAGGGGGGGGTATTAGTACCATGCCATGCCATCTGGGCACAGTAGGATTGTCTGTCTCTGGATCATGTGTTCCAAATGCCACTGTATTCACTATATAGTACACTACTTTTGACTAGGGCTCTGTTCAAAAGTAGTGCACTGTGTAGGGAATAGGATTCCCTTTGGGACGTTACATGTGTGTCATTGGAGCACTGTTATTATCTCTAACTCGGTTTGGGACTGGGATATGATCATGTTGCCAGTTTCAGTGGGGGAGGGGACGGATGGGGATTGGCTGAGAGGCTCTGCTGTTCATGCATAAACACATATACAGTATGTATCTATAAACAGCAGTACCTTTCAGAAACCTGGATAGGTGTCTTTCCCAAAGTTCCCAGGTTTTCCAGGAATTCTGGTTGGAGTATTCTGCTTGTTGCCTCCTGATTCAGGGAATTTTCCAACCTGGGACTTCTGGAAAACCTGGACATTTTCAGGAAAGTAACCAGAATTTTGCAACCCTAAACCTGGACAACCTTTACAAAGAGCAATGAGTCATAAAGACATACTAGATAGTATTTAGTATAATTTTGTTAGTAATTGCTCTTTGTAAAAGTCCAGGTTTCTCTTCCATGCTACTAAAAAGCTATTTGCTTTACTACTTGAGTGAGTGTGAGACGTAAACAGTAGCCTGCGTCTGATGCCAACATCCTGTTTTGTCTCCTTAGAGGCCGTTGATGGACCAGCCTGGTGAAGAGGCGGGGTTAGAATGGGACAGAGCACCTCGGAACAAGAGGGCCAAGAACATGCAGATGCCCATCTGGAAGTAAGAACACACACGGACACACACACACACACGCAATCCTCTCCTATAGCACTTACTCTGGCCCCATTGACCTCACCAACTACTACAGTACCGCTCCCATAGAGAGAGAGAGTGTGTGTGTGGATACCTAGTCGGTTGCACAACTGTATGAATTTAACCAAAATGTCTTCTGCAGTATGTACAGTATCCACCATCTGTCAGACCAGAACCAACTTCTCACCAATAACTGCAGCTGAGTCCTTCTTTCTTTCGTTTCTTCTCCTGATCAATAAGCACTGACCGCTCTCCCCCTCCAGCTCTGTCACTGATTGGCTGAGAGCCAGAGTACTAAAAGCCAGTTGGCCTTGCCCCATAGTTATACACTATCTGATTGGTTATGTGACCAGTAGTCAGCTCAGCCATCTCCTTCTCTCTCTCTCTCTCACACACACACACACACACACACACACACACACACACACACACACACACACACACACACACACACACACACACACACACACACACACACACACACACACTTTCTATTGCAGCAACACTGTAAATAAGCTTATCTCTGAGCTAGGATCTCCACTCCTTCAATGAGTCATATAGGGCCTAGTCTTAATCAGTGAAGGGATTAGAACAGGGAAGGTCCTTTTGGCAGGACATCACTCAATTTCTACGATATCCTCCTGGAGAGAAGTGTCCTATTGATTTAGAGTTAGAGAGACCTCAAAAGATAAGACTCTCACTGTAATTTCTCTGCTTTGGTCCCCAACTGTGTCGGTGTGTATGGCATAGGAGTTAGACATCTCTCTTGGCTCTCTCTCACTTGTTCCCTCTCCCTTTCAGTCAGTCACTCACTCATTCACATACAGCTGTGTACAGTACAGTCAGCTGATCACAGCCAAATTGCATCATATCTCAATGAGCTCTGTGTTATTGTCTGGTGCAGCAGAGTAAAGCAGCAGACAGTCACTGTTCCTATTGTTGGTCTCAGAGCCAGGCTGACATGGGCGCACGGCAACTCAATCCATATTGACAGAAGGCAATTAGGCTTACTGTATAATAATAATCATCATCATCATCATCATTAAAACTATTGTTAGTGAGTTATGTTGTCCCATTATTTATATGGAGCTTTTTGAGTTAAGCTGGGTAAGAAGGGACTGAGAGAAGGAGGGATGAACAAAGGAAAGAACAAGTGGGGTGGGGTGCTGACAAAAGAGGATGTTGATAAATAGTTAGGCCAAACTAAACACATTGGGTGACTGGATGTGTTTAAGATCCCTCCTGGAAATTGTCATCCAGACCTGATTCAACCCAGATGAAACATTTTTACGTCATCATTCCTCCTTCTCTGACATTCTTTTCCCCGGGCATGGCAAATCCTAAGCCCTGAATTCCTTTATAAGTCAGTTAACTCAGTAACGGAACTTTCCCAGCTCTGGAAAAAGTTCCCTGTCTACAGTACATAGTGTGTATATATAGGCTATTTTATACAGTTGTTCACTTGTCTTTTTTGTCTACCAACAGGAAGGGTTTAACAATATCAAGGCGTTTGTGGAGGAAGAGCTACAGACTAGCATGGTTAGTTCGTATGTTGTAGTCTGGTGTGCAGTGTTTCATTCCATGAAGCTGTTGTAATTATGTTCTAATCAGCTGCTGCACACCTCTCTCTCTCCACATCTCCCTCTGTCTGTCTCTCTACATCTCTGTCCGTCTCTGTCCATGTCTCTCTCTAGATGATGGGGATGGTGATTGGTGCGGGCATCGCCATAATCCTCATCGCCATCCTCATCTTCTTCATGCTGCGGAGGATCCAGCTCAGAAGTACGTGTCACATTCTCTCCAATGCGTTTTCTCCGATAACTATAAAATGAAATAAATGCTAGCTTCAGTTACACTAGCGATTGCCCTTCACTTACACCTAAAAGCTTTCTAGCGCTGTCCCTGACCCCCCCCCAATTTTTTTTTTGTCAGACTGAGTGTATTTTTCCAATACACGTTATGGCCATAAATATGTGGACACCCCTTCAAATTAGTATATTCAGCTATTTCAGCAACACCCATTGCTGACAGGTGTATAAAATCAAGCACACATCCATGTACTGTCCATAGACAAACATTGGCAGTAGAATGTCCCGTATTGAAGAGCTTAGTGACTTTCAATGTGGCACTATCATAGGATGCCACCTTTCCAACAAGTCAGTTAATCAAATTTGTACCCTGTTAGAGCTGCAGCGGTCAACTGTAAGTGCTGTTATTGTAGAGTGGAAACGTCTAGGAGCAACAACAGCTCAGCCGCGAAGTAGTATGCCACACAAACTCACAGAACGGGACCGCTGAATGTTGTAGCACGTAAAAATCGTCTGTCCTTGGTTGCAACACTCCCTACCGAGTTCCAAACTACCTCTGGAAGCAACGTCAGCACAAGAACTGCTCATCGGGAGCTTCATGAAATGGGTTTCCATGGCCGAGCAGCCGCACACAAACCTAAGATCAGCATGCACAATGCGAACACGGAACCCAAACCGACTGCACTCTTGCGCCATCGTGCATAAATGTATTTTGTCCCCCCACACCAAACGCGATCACGACACGCAGGTTAAAATATCAAAACAAACTCTGAACCAATTACATTAATTTGGGGACAGGTCGAAAAGCATTAAACATTTGTCTATTTAGCTAGCTAGCTTGCACTTGCTAGATAATTTGACCTATTTAGCTAGGTTGCTGTTGCTAGCTAATTTGTCCTGGGATATAAATATTGAGTTGTTATTTTACCTGAAAGGCACAAGGTTCCTCTACTCCGACAATTAATCCACACATAACGGTCAACAAAATCGTTTCTAGTCATGTCCTCCTAGGCTTTTTCATCTCTTGACTTTATATTGTGATTGGCAACATTCATAAATTAGGTGCATTACCGCCACTGACCTCGTTCATCTTTCAGTCACCCACGTGGGCATAACCAATGAGGAGATGGCACGTGGGTACCTGCTTCTATAAACCAATGAGGAGATGGGAGAGGTAGGACTTGCACCGCGAGCTGCCTCACAAATAGAACTGACTTCTATTTTATCCCTTGGCAACGCAGATGCTCGTTGGCGCACAATAATTGAATATAGATTTCAAAATGTATTTTGCAACGCTCACGCACGCGACTTGAGTGGTGTAGTCAGCTTGTAAGCGTCGGCTGGAGTGGTTAAAGGTCGCTGCTATTGGGGCAGTGGAAACGTGTTCTCTGGAGTGATATCACACTTCACCGTTTGGCAGATGCCAGGTGTGGAAGAACTTGACTGGCCTGCACAGAGCCCTGACGTCAACTCCATCAAACACCTTTAGAATGAATTGGAACGCCGACTGCGAACCAGGCCTAATCGCACAACCTCACATTCTCTTATGGCTGAATGGAAGGAAGATCTGGCAGCAATGTTCCAACATCTAGTGGAAAACCTTCCCAGAAGAGTGCAGCAAAAGGAGGACCAACTCCATATTAATGCCCATGATTATGAAATGAGATGTTCGACGAGCAGGTGTCCACATACTTTTGGTCATGTAGTGTATAGACACCCTATGTGTTTTAATAAAATCAACTATATGTACTGAGCTTGTCTGATGCTTTAAGCACGCTGTTTGAATGAAATAATTAAGACCCATGACTCAAGAGGAAGCCAGAGATCAAGATAGCCTAAATCTTTTCCTGACCCTCCCGCTCACCTTCGCAGATTCTGCCGTTAAGCTCCTGAAGTTGTCGGCAACCTTTTCCACTTGGAGTACCAATTTATCTTACCATTTCTACCGATCTGCGTGCACATTTTAATGACAGTTGCATTTAATTTAAAATAGTCTTTATCTCAAAATCATTGTCATGTGGTTAATTTAAATTCTAAATGATACAAATCTAAAAGTAACTTCTATTGCCAACTATGTACAAGTTGCCTACATAAAGCCAAGAAATAAAAACTTTGCATCCTGCAGGTAGAAAGTATCCTATCCATTACACTGGCAATGCACGGCCTGTCTGCAACGAACTTGAAACATTGTATCAACTGGTTCCAGCCTGAAGCTCCTGCTAGCAAACTTGTAGCATTGTATAAAATATTCTGGGTCCTCAGTTTCCCGCTCCAGTGAGCTATGGACAGCTGTAGGCTATTTGTGCAAGTGTTACGAACCGGCTCAGAGTTCGCAACAAAAGGGAGACAATGTGGAGACAAGGAGTATCAATATATATTTATTAAATAAAGTAACTAAGTAATTAACAATGTGTGTAATCAGTAGTGTAAGTGAGTTTTGCATACCTGAATGTTATAATGCAGAGTGTTGAAAGGTGCCAAAGCAAACAACCAAAATACCACAACTACCAAAAACAACAAGGTGTCTGCATGGAGAGAGTCTCCCAATGACTGTGGAAGAGGTCTCTTTATCCTGGGACACACCCGAGCCCAGGTGTTTCCCATGTAGCTGACGACCCTCCCAACTCCGCCCACCGGCATCCTAATAAGGAACAAGAGCAAAGAGAGAAAATACGGCAGACAGAGTGGGAGGGTCGTCACACACCCCCCCATAAAACCGGGGACCAACAAGGGCCCCGGAACAACATACCAGCCTCTGCGTCCCAAATTGACACAGCCTCTGCGTCCCAAATTGACACAGCCTCTGCGTCCCAAATTGACACAGCCTCTGCGTCCCAAATTGACACAGCCTCTGCGTCCCAAATTGACACAGCCTCTGCGTCCCAAATTGATGAGGGGTTACATGTTCACCTTCCACTTGCCCCAGCCAAACTCCTTCTCCCCAGACCTCAGCAACCTTTGTGCACAGGAAGCAACGTTTAAGAGGAAAGAAGAACAAGACCAGGAGGGAACAGACAGGAAAGTTAGAACATGAAAAAACCAAACAATGGTCAGTCACATAACACTCAGGAACAGGGCACACGAGACCGTATCATCTACAAACGCAAACATCTCCCAACGGTTCATAGTCACTCCAACGGTTCATAGTCACTCCAACGGTTCATAGTCACTCCAACGGTTCATAGTCACTCCAACGGTTCATAGTCACTCCAACGGTTCATAGTCACTCCAACGGTTCATAGTCACTCCAACGGTTCATAGTCACTCCAACGGTTCATAGTCACTCCAACGGTTCATAGTCACTCCAACGGTTCATAGTCACTCCAACGGTTCATAGTCACTCCAACGGTTCATAGTCACTCCAACGGTTCATAGTCACTCCAACGGTTCATAGTCACTCCAACGGTTCATAGTCACTCCAACGGTTCATAGTCACTCCAACGGTTCATAGTCACTCCAACGGTTCATAGTCACTCCAACGGTTCATAGTCACTCCAACGGTTCATAGTCACTCCAACAGTTCTGCTGAGCGCGCCAGACCACAACAAGAGAAAATACAATCACACCGGGCACCACAGAAAAGAGATGAGATATGGAGCTTCCCCAAAACCTACAATAACTCAACCCTAGTCTTCATGCAGATTTGCAGTGGGTAATTATGCACTGTAGCTCGCTGGCAAGGAAGTAACCCCCCAGCACGCTGGTAGATTCCACCAAGCCACGGATGTGTCCCCGAGACAACTGCTCAGTCCACAGACACCACACAAAAATAACAAACATTAACAATGCCCAACATATTCCAAAATGAAGCACGTCGCTAAGCCTATCAGGGGAAAAAGGCTATAGCTCCGGGTAGTAAGTTTCATTACCCTATCCAAATCTCCCACTGAGGTACACAGCTGATTGCACTCACCTCAGACCAATGTCCCAACAGCGAGTAGAACAAGCGTTTCCAGGCTAGGCAGGGGCCTGGAAACTAACCAATGTACTCTCTCCAACACAGCACACAAACCAAACAAACAAAGGCAACCAGTACTGAGTACCAAACTAACAAAATATACAAACAAAACACCTACAGAATTTAACATACCTCCACGTTTTCTCCCAAACACAATCCGTTCAAAATCCCGGATGAGTCCCCACTTGTTACGAACCAGCTCAGAGTTCGCAACAAAAGGGAGACAAGGAGTATCAAAATATATATTTATTAAATAAAGTAATTAACAATGGTGTGTAATCAGTAATGTGAGTGTTTTGCATACCTGAATGTAATAATGCAGAGTGTTGAAAGGTGCCAAAGAGGGGGGAAAAAAAAAAAAAAAACCCCACAACTACCAAAAACAACAAGGTGTCTGCATGGAGAGAGTCTCCCAATGACTGTGGAAGAGGTCTCTTTATCCTGGGACACACCCGAGCCCAGGTGTTTCCCATGTAGCTGACGACCCTCCCAACTCCGCCCACCGGCATCCTAATAAGGAACAAGAGCAAAGAGAGAAAATACGGCAGACAGAGTGGGAGGGTCGTCACACAAGGGATAAGAAATAATCCAGGTATTTTATGACATTTCCACTCGATCAGAGCATTAGATGTTTCCCTTTCATGCCGAGTGGTTATCGAAAGGGAGAGCCCTGGAAATATTTTTCAAATGCATTGACAAACTATTGTCATTCTCTATGGATTCTTGTTAACGTTCTGTTTGAGGTGAAGAAAGCATTTCTTTGAGAAGCTCTACAGCTTATTAGTACTGGTGAGCGAAGACAATCAGAAATACTATCAGACATCCCCAAATGGGCACATTTTATAGGCCTACATTAGCGCACGCCAGGTAGCCTAGGCCTACTTCTATATGCGTAAAAGGTGCACGTCCTTACTTAACATTCACAGGAGTGTTCCAAACAAAAGACAATTAATCAATTGACAACTCGGAAATGGAATGAAATTAACCAAAACTTTTTCTCAGAAGTGTAGCATAGGCTGTGAGCACTGCGAACAAC
The DNA here is from genome assembly GCF_901001165.1 of Salmo trutta. Classification (NCBI taxonomy): domain Eukaryota; kingdom Metazoa; phylum Chordata; class Actinopteri; order Salmoniformes; family Salmonidae; genus Salmo; species Salmo trutta. The sequence goes on from NC_042994.1 coordinate 10,939,924, forward strand.
GTGCCCACTCCAACAATGAGAACGGTAAACGACTGTAGACCTAATAATAATATTTGAACAGAAATTACCATAACCAAACAAACATTGTAGATTGGGAATTAACGGTAAATGTAGGTTACTACTGTTGATATATGTAATGGGGAATTGATTGACACAATCAAAGGGCAAAGAATTCACACAATTAAGTTATGAAACAATGAATTTATATGAAATGGCGGGAGAGAGCCCATTCTGGAGAGAGACATGAATTTTAGCCACACCCCCTTTCATCTTGGACCGTGGCATCCCCGCGGCCTCCTCAATGGGTTAGTCCACTGAGACAGGCGTCAATCAGACCGGTGTCTCATGTGCCATGGAATTTTTTTTAATCCATTTGCGACTGCTCGACAAAAAAAAAATCTTGGTCGATCAACAGCCTATTGACCAAACAATCGTCCAGTCAACTAAATGGGGTCAGCCCTAGAACTTTCTTTTTTTCCCTCAGTTCATTTCAGTTTTGCTAGTGAATATATGGTTTTAGCTTGCTATACAATGCTATAATGTATCTTAAAATGTTCATACTGGTACTTTATCTTGTTCACATTGTCATACTGTTTGTGTTTGTGCTCTAGTATCTCCATATATGTATGTTTTAACCTCACAGACCTGCAAGCCCAGGAGGCCCCCAAGTATCGATTCCGCAAGAGGGACAAGGTCATGTTCTATGGGCGAAAGATCATGCGCAAGGTTAGTGGCTGTGGTGGGATGCGTTTTGGGGTTTCCAGCAAAGTAAAATGGTACCCTTTTGTTTGACAATGCGTTTTTTTGCCCTAGTTGACCTTTGACCTCTTGCTCTCACAGGTGTCCCAGTCCACCTCTTCCCTGGTGGGCACAGCCTCTTCCACACGCCCACGACTTAAAAAGAAGCAGAAAATGCTCAACATTGCCAAAAAGTGTGTGAACACGGTTTACCCTGTCTACTCTAATTCATGATGCTAACGAACTTAGTGACTACAGAATAGAGAACAATAGTCTCTTATACATTTGTCCTCCCGCTCTCTCATCCTGCTCTCCATCCCTCTCCTCCCTCCAGGATTCTGCGTTTTAAGAAGGAAGTGCCCACCCTGGTAGCTAAGGAGCCTCCTCCCTCAGTGCTGGAGGCCGACCTTACAGAGTTTGACGTGGCCAACTCCCACCTGCCCTCCGAGGTGCTCTACATGCTCAAGAACGTCCGGTACGTAGGGAGTTCTCCGAGTTTGTGTGTAGAGTGTAGAGTGTACTCTGTGTGCGTTAAGATGTTGTGGAGTCCTTATCTATATGGAGGAGACGTGTGTGTGTGTGTGTGTGTGTGTGTGTGTTCGAGTATCAAAACACCATGTATCATGGGTAAATTGTGACTCACTGATCTTCAGATAATATTGAGTAGTTATTAATGATGCAAGGTGATACGTAGGTCAGTCAGTCACCTTTTTTGTGTGTGCGCAAATGTGTGTGTAGTAATCTCTCCATCTCTATCCCCCTTGCAGTGTGCTGGGCCACTTTGAGAAGCCTCTGTTCCTGGAGCTGTGTAAACACATGGTGTTCCTGCAGTTCCAACAGGGAGAGTACGTCTTCAGACCGGGCCAGCCTGACAGCAGCATCTACGTGGTGCAGGACGGAAAACTAGAACTGTGCCTTACTGGAATGGTGAGGGAGAGTGTGTGTGTGTGTATGCGTGTCTGTGCACCTGTGTGTGTTTCTCATATACACAAATGGCCAGACATTTACATTTTAGTTTTTTTGTTGTTGCCTTCTGTACAATTGTGCCTCCATCCATGCTAACGAGTAAACAGGAACTCATAAAGGGCTTACAGTTCTCTAACAATTAACTCTCTTGTAGGTCATTAAATAATGATTAGCACCTATTAGTGTTTGAGTCAGATTATCCCAATATGGAGGAAAAGGATCAAATGGAATGATCTCTGAATTTAGATAGTTATGGCCACGATGAACTTGCATTTGGGCAAAGATTGGAATGACTTAACATGAACTGAATGTTTTCAAGATAACTGTCAATTGTACTGTTTGCCTGTGTTTTTCAGTGCTTTTTTTTTTGAAACACAAAAATGTATGTGCCTTTTTGTTTTACATTTACATTTGTCATTTAGCAGACGCTCTTATCCAGAGCGACTTACAGTAGTGAATGCATACATTTTCATACATTTTGTTTTTCCTCCGTACTGGCCCCCCGTGGGAATCGAACCCACAACCCTGGCGTTGCAAACACCATGCTCTATCAACTGAGCCACATACTCTGTTTTACCCCTGTGTGTTTTTAGGACGGCAAGGACGGTGTGGTGAAGGAGGTGTACCCCGGAGACAGTGTCCACAGCCTCCTCAGCATCCTGGACGTCATCACCGTAAGACACGCCCACTTCCTGTCCCGCATTCCACACTCCCTAAATCACCATGCACGTGTCGTTTCTTGTTTGAGTCACCCCTTTGTCTGTCCCTATCACGTTTCAGTCAGAACTTTGAACTTAGTCAAGGAACAAGTCAGGGAAATCTAGCGTTGAATCATAGCCTCCAAAGTTGAATCATATCAAAGTCATGATGATTTCGCAATTTAATGTTTATCATGCAGCACTATGATATGACAAGTGTGGCTTAAGTGCGCTTTTACTCTTGGTGGATTTTTTTTTTTTCTATAAGTATACAGTGAACTATTAAACACATGACCCTTTTAGAGTCAAGAGGATTTGGTAGCTGGCATGTAACTCCTATATTTAGACTTTAGACAGGAAAACTACCTGACACACATATCCTGGAGCCCTTGCTTTACGGCTGACAAAAGGAAGTGGAAAACGTCTCTAAAGCAATGGTTTCTGCTGGTGGGTTCTGCTAGTTCCCTCTTCTTGGCTTGTGACTATAAACATTTTTTTGAGTAGTTCAGTTTTTTTGTTAGTGCGTGGGTCACAGGGACATTTTTAAAAAGGCTTCACCCAAGTCACTGCAATGGCCGGGATAGGCCGGCATTGTAAAATAAGAATTTGTTCCTAGTTACCTAGTTAAATAAATAGGACAGTGATGAAAGAGCCTTGTCGTTGTGTTTGTTTCAGGTACACCTAGCTAGCATGTGAAAACCACTCCCAACACAGTATATTACAGTATATTCTAAGAGCGTGTGTGTGAGTGAACCTTATCACTGTGTGTGTGTTTCAGGGACACCAGAAGCCGTACAGAACGGTGTCGGCGCGGGCGGCTGAGGTGTCCACCGTACTGCGTCTACCTGTTGAGGCTTTCCTCTCCATCTTTGAGAAGTACCCTGAGAGCCTGGTGCGGGTTGTCCAGGTAAGCTGGTGTGTGTTTGTGTTTGTCACCAGGTGTGGATGTGCGTTTTTCTCTAGATGTTCACGGGACCTTTTCCTCCCTCTGTCTTCTCATGCAGATCATCATGGTTCGTCTCCAAAGAGTAACCGTTCTGGCGCTGCACAACTACTTAGGGCTCACCAACGAGCTCTTTAGCCATGTGAGTCAAGCGCCCCACACACACTCACACACACACACACAGCGCCACGATTCATCATACCACCCAGATCCTCAAACATACACGCACCCACACATGAACATTCTGTTTGTTACTTCATCTACCAGGAATGCTACTTCATTAGCTGAAGCTACATCAGACATGCTGTTTTCATGACGATTGAGTCATTCAACGCTAACGCTAATCACTTTTCAATGCTGACCTGGTAATTATAACGATGGTAATTCAACGCTAGCCTGTCTTCATTGACCCTAACCTCTTCTCTCTCTCTTTCTCCCATGCCTCTGTCCTCCCCTCCCTATAGGAGATGCAGCTCCTGCGCCTGCTGCCCCTGTCCCCCCACCCCGTGCCCCGCACCAGCCCCCAGCGCCACGGCAAGCGTTTCGGTAGCCTGACCGTGCCCGTGGAGGACCGCGAGGCCGCCGTGAAGGACGCACCAGATCCTGGGAAGGATGGAGCCACAGTCCCACCAACCCTCAGCAGGACCATCTCCATGCCTGTAGACATCGCCGGTGAGTACCTCTTTCTGTCGGTCTCTCGATCCCTCTCTCTGTCGGTCTCTCGATCCCTCTCTCTGTCCTCTCCCATTCTTTTCTCTCTGTCCGTATGGTAACATCTGCATTCTTAGTATGTAACTTCATCTCTGTTGCTTCTCAGGTTTTTGACAGTGGCATTTACACGTGTTTGTGTTAACATGATTTCTGTGGTGTGTGTGTGTGTGTGTGTGTGTGTGTGTGTGTGTGTGTGTACACACAGGCATGCAGAAGAATCTGCGGTCGGATTTCGATATGGCCTACGAGAGGGGACGGGTCTCCGTTTCCGCTGAGGACGGCAACACACCACCCACCTATTCACGGGTCAGTATACACGCGTGCTCACACACACAAGATTGGATGTTAGTGACATCTTAGAATATGTATTTACATTTGAAATAAAATCAAAACAGACATTTTTTTGTAATTCAACAGTTTATCTATTCACTAACAGTCATCCTAGTGCACTAAAATACACATTTGCACTTCAAAGTAGACCACTAACTCTTATCTTTGTACATCACAGATCTGCACTTCAAAGTAGACCAGGCACAGTGTACTGTAATTGACATTCATGTCCCTCCATGTTTTCTGTTCCTTTCCCAGGACCAGCGGGAGAGGAGGGTGACCGTAGACGAGGTGCCGTCGGGGGTGTACCTGTACCCCGAGGAGGAAGGGGGTCCGGACAACCAGTTCTCACCAGGACCAGGACCCGTCCCCGGTCGCCCCAGCCCTGCCTTGTTCGAGGAGGCCCTGAAGGAGCTCCTCAAACTCATGAGGATCGAGGTTAGTACTAACTACTGCTTAGTGACCTTAGCAACCATCTACTGACCATGTACTATCTACTTTGTCCTTTGGGCTAATGTACCATGTCTAGACAATATATTTTGAAATGCAAAGCCTGAAGTATTCTTATTGGACAAGTTCAAGTAGCACTTCCCCCTTTTCAAAACATGTCTCCATACTGGACATCAAGCAGCACTTTCTTCCTCTGACTGCTTTTATCTAAAATGATTACAGTTCCATTTCACAATCTACTGTTATGGTTGGAACCGAGCATCTGAAATGTACCATATCGAAAGTTCTGTCTCCGTCCGTATATTTGCCAACCCTCTTGCTTTGCAGCCCAGGAGAGCAAAAGGGGAATCCAGACGTTGTTTCACCACCAAGAGCGTTTCCTCATTCCCTCCCTCTATCGCTGTCTCACTCTTTCTTTCTCTCGTTCTGTTCTTTTTCCTTCTTTTGCCAGGACCCTGCTCTGCTGAATGGGAGAGTGACTCTGCACCACGCCAAGGCAGGAACTGTGCTGGCTAGACAAGGAGACCAGGTACTTTTCTGAGGCTTGGAGAGATGTCTTCCCTCTGTCCTCTCCTCTGTTTTAATTCAGGTTGACGTTTATCATAAATCTTGCCATGGAGGCAGAACTGAGCGATTTCCGCTAGATGGGCCAGCTGCAAAGTCAAAATTGTCTACATCGTCATGACAATACATGCCAACCTGACTGTTTAATCCCCCAATTTTATGAGGGAGACGTCTCCAAAACATTATAGATTTTTGATATCTCAGATTCCTATCATACCTTAATGTTTTCCTTGACTTCTTTCCCCTCTAAATCCCTCTCTTTTCCATACACTTTATTCTCCCCTCCCCAGCTCCTTACCCCCTCTACTCTCCTCTCTTCAACCCCTCTAAACACACAAAAACAAAACATGAGACCTGAAATCTGAACTCCCTCTTCTCCTCTCAGGATGTAAGTCTCCACTTCGTCCTGTCCGGCTGCCTCCACGTGTACCAGCGGATGATCGGCAAGCAGGATGCGGTGTGTCTGTTTGTCACCCAGCCGGGTGAGATGGTGGGCCAGCTGGCCGTGTTGACTGGAGAACCCCTCATCTTCACCATCAAGGCCAACAGAGACTGCACCTTCCTCAAGATCTCCAAGTCTGACTTCTACGAGTGGGTGTCTAGTAGAGACCAGACTAGAGAGAGACTAAAGCGGGGGGGTAGGCAAGCCTGGTCTTGGAGCGCCGCAGGCACTTCCTGTTTTTGATTTAACCGGCCTGGAAGACCAGCTGTGTTGAATTTAGGCGCTGAACTGATCAATTCGCTCAGTTGGTCAGGTGTGGTACCTGGTTGGAACAACATCCTGCTGTACCCGTGGCACTCCAGGAACAGGCTAACCCCTTTCACACAGGCTTCTGTGTGAAAGGGGTATAGTTCACAGTCTGGGCATTAAGCTGGAACATTTAGTATAAGCCTAACTCGGGTTTAGAAGTAGAGGAATCCAGGTTGTTGAATGATTACGTGAAATTTAAATATACCAGTAGTCACTGACTGTTGACTATTAAACCATCTGTTACAAGTAGGTTGGCTTCAGTTCCAAACATGCATTTCTCGTTCTATGTCACAACTGTCTCACTGTTGATAAGATGCTGGTTATTACTATCTATCTGGTCATGGTAGAAAAGACGAAGGTGGCAAACACTTCTCCTAACCCTAGCTTTGTTTATCATTTCCTGTGATATTTAAGCATAGTGACTGCCTCTCCATGTCTGTATGTTTTTCCTAATCTGGTGTGCTCTGTGCTGCCCCCTGTCTTTAGGATCATGAGAGAACAGCCCAGTGTGGTTCTGAGTGCAGCCCACACCGTAGCCATCCGCATGTCCCCCTTCGTCAGACAGATGGACTTCGCCATAGACTGGATGGCTGTGGAGGCCGGCAGAGCCCTCTATAGGTATCTGGACAAATCTTCTCTTATGACGGTATTTTTAATTTGACCAGAAAATCTGTATTAGTGAGTTTGTTCTTATTACAAGCAGGCAAACTTTTTCTGACTGACAATATCCCCTATCTGAGGGTATTTTTCTTTGACACGTTTCAAACTCTAGCCTTGCACAGACACGCTCAAATGTACACTGTCCTGAAACCAAACAACTCTTTTTTGGGGGGGGTGGGGGGGTCTGATAACTGAAGTGGCTGTTCTCCACCTCCTCTCGTCCTATCTCCAGGCAGGATGACCAGTCGGACTGCACCTACATAGTTCTGAATGGACGGCTACGTTCTGTTATACGTAAAGCTAACGGGAAGAAGGAGCTGGTAGGAGAGTATGGTCGAGGAGACCTCATAGGAGTGGTGAGACTTTGGCCCATTTCTACAGCTGTCATCGTTCTGGTCTTCTATGTGAAGGCAGAATATGTTGTTACTATATTAGTTTATAAAGCTAATATTCAGAATAAAGTCAACCTAATTTATTTATATTAGACGTGTGTGTGTGTGTGTGTGTGTGTGTGTGTGTGTGTGTGGATTGTATTAGATCATTGGGGACGCTATACCTTTTTTAAATCAAATGATTTTGGAGCTCTTACTATCTCCTCCTGTTTTCTCCAGGTTGAGGCTCTGACCCGACAGCCCAGAGCCACCACGGTCCACGCCGTCAGAGACACAGAGCTGGTCAAGCTACCAGAGGGAACGCTCAACAACATCAAGAGGAGGTACCCACAGGTGGTCACCAGGTTGATCCACCTGCTGGGACAGAAGATCCTGGGGAACCTGCAACAGGCCCGCGGACCATTCTCAGGTGAGTGTGTGTGTGTGTGTGAGACACACACCCACAAGTACACAGGCATGTACTGTATGCACACACACACTTGCCCTCTTTGTCCTCTAGATATAGCCATGTATTACACTCTCTCTCTCTCTCTCACCCCGTACTTCTCCAGGTTCTGCCCTCGGCCTGTCCAGCGTAGCATCCAGCCCTGACGTCACCAACCCGGCCAGTAACCTGTCCACTGTGGCCGTACTGCCCATCTGTGACGAGGTGCCAATCAACGCCTTCAACCTGGAGCTCAGCCATGCCCTCAGCGCCATAGGTACACACCTCTAGAGACTAGCATAGCAACTGTCAATCAAACCTTACTATGACTTGAAGGTCTTGTAATCACTACTGACTAATATGAAACATCTGCCTAATGTGAGTAGATTCTGTGGACAATAAAGTTGTTCTATACTGTTCCTTAACTAAATTGTTACATTGAGCGACTGTGCTATTCTGTTTTATATACATAAATTGTTCTCTCTGAAAAATTAAACATATTTCTATGTGTCCTTGATGTGTAGGACCTACCCTGCTGCTGACCAGTGACATCATCAGAGAGCGACTGGGGGCCTCCGCTCTGGATAAGTCCGTTTTTATCCTCTCTTCTTCCTCTCTTCCTCTGCAGTATCCATATCAGTTGGTTGTTGTTTACTCTCGTTCTCCCCTCGTAACAGTATCCATGAGTACCGTCTGTCTGGCTGGCTGGCCCAGCAGGAGGACATCAACAGGATAGTCCTGTACCAGACAGACAGCAGTATGACCCCCTGGACCCAGCGCTGCATCAGACAGGCTGACTGCATCCTCATCGTGGGTCTGGGTGAACAGGAACCTGCACTGGGACAGGTAGGAGGGACAGGGGTGAAGAGCTGGAGGTTGATTTGGGTGGGGCTCAATTGGAGGATGTGTTGCTAGTATTTGGAGGATTGGTTGACCTATGAAGCTACTCTACTTACAAGCTGCCTAGTTACATTTATTTGTGGAGATTTTTTTTTTTAAAGCAGTCTAGTTATGACTGCATCTTATCTTCAGTACTGTATCTAACCATCCCTCTCTCTCTCTCTCCCTCTCTCTCTCTCCCTCTCTCTCTCTCCCTCTCTCTCTCTCTCTCTCTCCCTCCTCTAGTTAGAGCAGATGTTGGAGAACACCGCGGTGAGGGCTCTGAAACAGCTGGTGCTGCTCCATAAAGAGGACGGCTCGGGGCCCTCCAGGACCGTAGAGTGGCTCAACATGAGGAGCTGGTGCTCTGGACACCTCCACCTCCGCTGCCCCCGCCGGGTCTTCTCACGACGCAGCCCCTCAAAACTGGTGCGACTCCCCGGGGAGATGCCATGACTTCTTTTTTTACTTCTTCTCTTTCTAACTTTCGTTTGTTTTTTTGTTGTTTTTCTTTCATTCGTTTATTCATTCGTTACACACCGACCTTTGCTCACATCTGATTGTTCCTCCATTAGATTGAGGATGAGGACAGTTGTAAAGAGAGCTCTGACGATGTGGTAAGATAGGAGGCTAGTCTGTTTGCAAGAAAAGGTTTTATGGATACTTTAATAGCCTGTTGAGCATGTCCTCTTAATCCAATCGATATCTTTTTTAGTTTTATCTTGCACGGAGTGACGGTTCAAATTGAAGCACTTTGCTGTTCTACGAGTAACATGAGTTTTGGTTTTCAAGAGGAATAACATAGTGCTTTAGCTACAAAGGCTTTGGGAAACCCAGCCTGGGTCGTTTTAGGGAAATGATCCATTGACAAGCTTACCAACCACTTACAGCGCTTTGGTGGATAGCAACTGTCGCTAACCAGGCCCAAGTCTGAATTGTTGGACAAGCTCTAGTTTCAAGTGTGTGGAAGCCTACAAATTGCTCAGGTTATCATCTGAAATCGACGTGTGTGTGTGTGTGTGTGTGTGTGTGTGTGTTTGGGGGGGGGGGCAGAGGGAGGTGTATGAGAAGGTGTTTGAGAAGACAGCGGACAGACACAGTGATTTCTCTCGGCTGGCCCGGGTACTGACTGGGAACAGCATCGCTCTGGTACTGGGAGGAGGAGGAGCCAGGTCAGTGGAGTTAGTTTTTATAGGAACACCTCTCTTTTGTGCTAGACTCTCGTTTGTAGATGATCAAGTAGTACATGCTTTACTCCACACTATCGACATCATCAAAGGCATGTTTTCAATGACAGTCATGGGACCACAGCTCTTTGCATGAGAAGTCCTGTCTTCTGTTGATTATTATCAAGATTTCTTGTAACATTAATGTCCTTCAGTGTATCTGTAGTCTCGAATTAGTCAAGTTCTTTCAGATCTTTTCAAATTAATGAAAGAAGTGGAAGAAATGGAGTCCTCAAACAGACAGTGAATTTCCTCCTCTCTGATTGGTTGTTGTCTCTGTCACTCTTGCAGAGGCTGCTCCCACGTGGGAGTGATCAAGGCCATGGAGGAGGCAGGGATTCCCATCGATATCGTGGGCGGGACGTCCATCGGGTCGTTCATCGGGGCGCTGTACGCCGAGGAGAGGAGTGCGGTGCGCACCAAGCAGAGAGCCCGAGAGTGGTCCAAGGTCTGATCCTCCCTCCGCTATACCATCATGCACTTCTCTTGTTCCTATATCTGACCATTTGGCACATTCCTTTGTCAGGTGACATGTAGTGTATTAGAGGGGATCAGTTTGAGCATGGCGAGACACAGAATCACTCGTGTTGATCACATAATGAGTGGTCATGTGGGACGCAAGGTGATTTGTGGATCAGGGATTCTGTGCAGTTCCGACTGAAATGTCGATCTCAGACACGCTCATTATTAACCTCCTTCCCTCCCTCCCTACAGGCGATGAACTCCGTGTTCAAAACCATCCTTGACCTGACCTATCCCATCACCTCAATGTTCACCGGCGCCGCCTTCAACACCAGCATCTCCAAAGTGTTCCAGGACAAGCAGGCTGAGGTGAGAGGTCACACTGTCTGTCAGTGCTACTAGAGATGTCTGTCTGTGAAGGAAACTGGGCCACGTTCAGTAGGCAAACCTTGTGAACTGTTGAAGATAGAAATGTCTTGAATAGAGCAGACGTTGATACCTACTCCACATTTTGAAGAGGCATATTTGTTCTACATAATATATATCCTTCTGACCGTTCCTTATTCCAATTCATATGGAATGTGTGGTCTATGTAACCATCAGGACCTGTGGTTGCCCTACTTCAACGTGACTACTGACATCACGGCGTCCGCCATGCGTGTGCACCAAGACGGTGAGTGACAGGCAGCTAACCGCTGGCCCCTCCCTATCTCTGCTCTATCGCTGTTTAGAAATGGACGACTAGATTTCGAAGTTGTCTTGACCCCACTACAGAAGTAATTGTCCTAGTTCTGCGGGATTTTGAGTAGAAATTGGATAGCTGTTAGGATAACTCTCAAGCAGTCAGACAAACACATGTTAGATTTGTATTTTATTTAGATATATACTCCATATGTAACACTATTTAACTCAATCCACTCACGCTGGTATGGTCCAATATGACCGAGAACTAACGTGGGATTGACATGATCATGCATTCCTAATGTCATTCGGCGTTTGATGATGACAGCTAGATCATTTAGATTAGAACACCCTGGTTTAACTGAATCAGAGTATAGGTTATGGGACTAAAATCCCAGCCCTTAATTGTACATATACATTTTTATTTATTTTAGTCATTTAGCAGACTCTTATCCAGAGTGACTTACAGTTAGTGCATTCATCTTAAGATACCTAGGTGTTGTTATAATTTGGCGTTTTAGATAAATTGGTTAGATTCTGCATGCGTTTCAGCTGTATAATACTAATAGGGAGGTCATACAGCTGGTATGCTAGAGCAAAATCCTCTTTTCCCTGCTTGTTTAATATGTTCCTCCGTTGACTGACTGACACTTAATATATGGATTGTTTATGTATGTGATGACTGAGTGAGAAATGCACAACCACTAACTGTAGCTAGAATAGTCCTAGAGGCTGGGGGTATGACCCCTGCTGACCTCTTGGGGTCAAAGGCCACACCTTTTGACTTGTGGAAGGAAACCTACCCCCCCAAATCCAGTCTTAGTACATGTTGCATGCATTCGTTATCACCGGTAATGTCCACTAGTTTGTAAGAGCAAAGGCATTTAAAGAAAGTAATCTATATTATTTCATGTTATGTATGTACTGATTTTAGGCCACATAGGCAAATGTAGCAAATGAGTCCTCCTTGATCCTGGATTTGGGGTGTCATAAGATTGTGGGGTCCTCCAGTTATATCTTCAATGCCTGTCTGCACTTGGCATGTTTACTAACGGCGAGAGCAAAGCTTTATGACACTCTCTCTCTTTAGCGACCACCTTCCTCCTCCCTAGTGTGATGTCACTTCCTGTTGACGCAGCCTAGTACACTCGCACTACTCATCTCTATTGCTCTCTTTCTCAGGTTATTCCTCCTACCTTTCTCACATCTGTTTTATGTTTAAAACGTGTCTTTAAAACAACAACAAACCATGCCACAGTGACTTCCCTAATGTTCATTTGCTTATATGGGGACACTTTCACCATCTACTGTATAGGCTTACTATTAGCCTGGTCCCAGATGTGTTTTGCCATCTTGCCATCTCCTATGGTCATTGTTGGGTAGATGGCACAAACAGATCTGGGGCCAGGCTAGTGTACTATAGACGTAGTGTGCTAGTCGCTGATCCTTCCACCCCTGTCCGCGTCAACAAGTAGGATCCAGAACACTCTTCATTTGCTTTACCCCTCCGCACCCTAACGCCTCTCCCTCCATCCCTCCCTCGCTTCCCGTAGTTTCTCCCAATGTGCTTTTCTTTCATACAGCTCTAAATTTCCATTACTGGAGGCTTACACACAGAAATAGAGTGAAGTTGCCCCTAGACGCTGATCTTGGGTCAGTTATGTATTTCCCCCAATAATGGTTAAGTTTAGTATTGGGGGAGGGGAAGCTGATCCTAGATCTGTACCTAGAGAACTTCACCCGTAGCCTACACCACACATGGCCAGAGCGCAATGTCTGAAGCTCAGAGTAAGTGGGCAGATTTTTTTAACACCAACCTCAGGGTTTTCCAACATAGGAAGTTACACCGTTGGCGCATTCGTAACACAAGGACTTTATGTGTTCGTGGTGGCACTATTTGGTTTATGCAACACCCCATGTTTCCATAAGCCAACCAATGAATGTTAGTCTCTTTGACGTTGTGTAAATGTAGCATCATTTAGTCTTTTATTTTTTTATGTTACGCTAATTGCAAGACCTGTAGCTTAATTTCAATATGGCGGCTTTTAGAGTATGGTCATAGCCATCAAGTTTATAGGTCCTGCGTTGTGTGTGTGTGTGTGTGTGTGCTAGCTAACTCTCCCTGGCTTGTAGATGGATCTTCCTTTTGTTCTTTTTCTAACTCTTACTTCTCTCTTTCACTGGTCTCCTCTCTTTCACTGGTCTCCTCTCTTTCTCTCTTTCTCGATCCCTTTCTCCGTAGTAATTTTCTTGTTTGTTGTCGGCTGCTATCTATCTAACCAAGCTAATAATAGCTCTTACGCTCTAAACAAAACACCAAACAGGATGACTGTGGCTGTTGATAAGTGCCTGTTGATAGCCTGGGAAAGAGTAGAAATACACTGAGTGTACAAAACATTAGGAACACCTTTTGCCTTTAGAACAGCCTCAATTTGTCGAGTCATGGACTCTACAGGGTGTTGAAAGCGTTCCGCAGGGACGTTGGCCCATGTTGACTCCATTGCTTCCCTTAGTTGTGTCAAGTTAGCTGAATGTCCTTTGAGTGGTGGACAATTCTTGATACACACGGGAAACTGTTTAGCATGAAACCCAGCACCGTTGCAGTTTTTGTCACAAACCGGTGCGCCTGGCACCTACTACCATACCCCGTTCAAAGGCACTTACATACACAATCCATGTCTCAGCTGTCTCAAGGCTTAAAAATCCTTCTCTAACTTGTCTCGTCCCCTTCATCTACACTGATTGAAGTGGATTTAACAAGTGACATCAATAAGGGGTCATAGCTTTCACCTGGATTCACCTGGTCAGTCTATGTCATGGAAAGAGCAGGTGTTCTTAATGTCTTGTGCACTCAGTGTATGAAGGTCTCCATTTTCCAATGAGGTTTCTGAACTAATACATGGTACCGGTGTTCATGGTTACTTTTGAGTGGTTTAGGAGAGTAAATGGTTGACACCATTTTAACTATTAGTTTGAAATTCAGTGTAATATTAATGCTGTGACAATATTTAGTTATTTTTATTTCTGTATTTAAAAAAAATGTAATTGTCATCTACAGTCCTGTCTGTGCTATCTGTTTTACTTCTAGAACTGGCCTCTTTTTGGTTATTTACTTCTAGAACTGGCCTCTCTGGTTATTTGGTTCCAAAACTGGCCTCTGGTTATTTGGTTCCAAAACTGGCCTCTCTGGTTATTTGGTTCCAAAACTGGCCTCTCTGGTTATTTGGTTCCAAAACTGGCCTCTCTGGTTATTTGGTTCCAAAACTGGCCTCTCTGGTTATTTGGTTCCAAAACTGGCCTCTCTGGTTATTTAGTTCTAGAACTGGCCTCTCTGGTTATTTAGTTCTAGAACTGGCCTCTCTGGTTATTTAGTTCTAGAACTGGCCTCTCTGGTTATTTAGTTCTAGAACTGGCCTCTCTGGTTATTTAGTTCTAGAAACAATGCGTTATGTTACCTGACCATGTTCACTGAGGGTTTTATATTGTATACGTCAGATACAATTTCAGGTCATTTTACGTTTTTAGATTGAATACGTCGAGAGCTCTGGACATGTTTTGCCCCTTTGTCTCCTGCTCTTTTCGGTCCCTCACTCTCTCTATATATCTGGCCATCTCTAGCTCTGTCTTGCTCCTAGGTTTTACAAAATTACGGACACTTTCCAAAGTTCTCAAGTTTTTTGAAATCCCGGTTGGAGGATTCCCAGAATCAACTGGGAATTCTTCAACTGGAATTTCCCCAACAAATACGGGAACTTTGGGAACGTTTCTGACAATTTGGAACCCTCCTCTCTCCTCTCTCCTTTGTCTCACTCCTTATCTCTCTTTCTCTGGCTCTGTCTCTCTCTCTGTCTGTGTGTGACGTGGGGCTATCTGTCCATGTTTGATGTCCCTTCTCCATCTTCCATTCTGACAGGCTCGCTGTGGCGCTATGTTAGAGCGAGTGCCTCCTACACCCCCTATTTACCTCCCCTCTGCGACCCCAAGGATGGCCACCTGCTTGTGGATGGTTGCTATGTTAACAATGTCCCAGGTCAGAGTTCAAAGTTCAAACCCCGACCCGTCTCAACCCCAAAAGGAGTTGTAGAAGTTGCTCCTGGCCACTGATACAGGGTCATATTATTTTCACCCACCTGATGGTTAATGTTAGGATTGGGGTTATGTCATCTGATCCCAGATCTGGGGTTAGGGGCAACTTCTACCTTAAGCTCCTTGAAACAACCGACAATCAACCACTCCCTCCCCCTCATGTTCCGTCTCACCTTAACCCCACCTGACCAGTCGGACATTGGGAACCCATGGTTTGGAAGGAAAGTTAGGCTAATAATACAGTGTATATTTCGGTATGTGAGTGGAGGGGATGCAATGTTTCGCTCCCCTACACCCAGAACCACCCATTCTTAACACCAATACTTCTCTATTCAATTTGGCTTCAATAGTTCACACTCATACACACGTCAGTTACGAATTGGCTTTGTCCTGCCCCCCAGTGTCAGTAAGCCCCTCCCCATTCCTCTGGATTGGCAGTGAGGCTTTGCTCATGCAGGTACATATCCATGGGTCAGACAGAGAGGTGCATGATGGTCCTGCTTTTGGTGCCCCGCCCCCTCCCTGTTTTTGGTTCTCCATGCTGCTCCACTTCATCTCCCAAGTTCTCCTGCACTTGGCTGGTATACTACACACCAAGTGTACACTCACTCGCCTGCTTTTTCCTGAGCATGGCACACAGGCTTTTCCCTAAGGCCTTTCCATGCAGCTTGCTGCTTGTCGTTTCCCACTTCCTAAAGCTTGGTTCTCAGTCACTCGTTTGTCAGTGCAGGTCCATAGGTTCTAGGTTTTTGCGTATCGACCTAGCTATAGGAACACAACATGTAGCGTTCTCTTCCGGGTTTGAAGCTGATCCTATGGTGTCGGGAAATAAAGCTTTTGTGTTGAGGTCAGAGAAGATCACCATGTAGGCTAATTTCATGTTTGTTTTTTTGATTGTGGTCTGTAGTCGTTTTTTTTCTGTGTCCGTTTGTCTGTCCGTTCGTCCATCGCTTGATCCCATGTCGTCATACCGAGCAGTGCTTATGAATGGCTTCTGTCAACCATTTGCACCCCCCCCCCCCCCCCCCAGCAGCTACACCTCCCCCTGCCCATGTATGTGCATGTGTCTGTGTACTGTACACATCTATATATTTACTCTTACATATATATTGATGACTGTGTTGCTGATGCTACCCGTTTCCCTTTAGCTTTTTCTAGCGAGTTGCCAAAAGTGTTCTGGATCCTACCAATGCCCATAGACGAACATACAGTTCCATCACTCTTGTCAGTGAAAGGATTGATTGAAGCCTCAAATTAAATGTGGGCTGAAAATGGTGACTATGCGTTTTGATAGTACTTATAAGTCCAGAACTAGTTCAGTTCAATGATTCCACACTCAAATTCTTCAGTCTCGTATGTCACCTTCAAACTCCACACACAGCGGCATCCTTCTGGTGCTCCTTCTCCTTCCAATCCATGCAGTGCCCAGCCTCCCCCTGCCCTCTGGTGGTCCGGAGTGGTATTACAGGACTACAGCTCTGGGCAGGGATGGCTGGTTGCCCCTAACATGTTCACTAGTGTCTGAGAGATCTCCAACTGCTGTGACCAGACTACCAACCTCCAGTGCTTCTTGTGTCTAGTTGGAGAGTCAGGGAACTGAAGGCTAGGTTTTAAAAAGGTTCCTCATACCTATATTTTTGGTGATTTTGTTTTCTTCCCCTTTTTGTACGTTTTCACCAAGTGCTGTAAAACACACTACTTTTTATAAATGGTTCAAAAAGCAAAAGCTTCACTTGGGCTCAATAACCTTTCACAAGGGTTAACTCACAAGGAGCATAAGGTTGTGGTTGGGGACAGAGTCTGGAGATCGAACCAACCCTCGATACTCTGTGGCTGTACCCTTACCCCTGTACCCTGTGCCTAGACCTGACACACACACACACACACACACACACACACACACACACACACACACACACACACACACACACACACACACACACACAGGTCTCTGTGCATGGTAAGGTGTTTCAGGGGATGCAGAAGCAATTTAAGAGGTTGGGCAGCACCACATTCACATCCCGTGGCTAACCCTTTGGCGGTTACCCACCTCTGGGTTAACCAATTGGGATTGCATCCCTTTGGTTTGGGGCCGTATTCTGCTGCCAAAACACATGACTAACCTGAGAAGTTACGCCAACATTATTGAGATGTTATCCCCTCCCTCCCCCTGGGTGTGGCTCACAGGGTCACTGTGGCGCTATGTGAGGGCGAGCATGACCCTCTCAGGGTACCTGCCGCCCCTCTGCGACCCCAAAGATGGCAACTTGCTAATGGACGGGGGCTACATCAACAACCTGCCAGGCAAGTAGATGAGGAGGAGAACAGGAAAGAGGGCAGAGGGAAGGGGTAGTAGGACATTTTCAGAGTTATTTTAGTTGGGGGGGGGTGTTGAGAGATCATCCATGGGTAGGGGCTGTCATTGACGATAGTGGAGATGACAGTTTGACAGAATTCAGTTGCTTTTTCTACCATCTGAGCAGTGGGAATGAGCGTTCAAATCATTTCCATTGTCAAAATGTTCAAATTTAATTTGCCAACAATCTTTTCAAAATATAGCCATAGAGGCAATTGACTGAGAGGGAAAACAAATATGTAAATGAACCCTGTAGTGTATTTGAAATTGGTCTGTAACATGCTTTCAGCTCGGGATCAATCTTTCCTATCAGATGGGAGAAAATACAACACAGAGCGTCAAGTGTGTTAGTGATGGTGGACACTGGCGGTACAAAGTATCCCATTGTCCAGTATCCACAAGCTTTTTAAATCAGCACTAAATCAACAGAGTTTCACAATTCTATGTGTCTGTCAGTCAGGCTTCCTGGTGTCTTACTGGCTGAGAACATCTAAAGATGCGGGGCATACCGTATTCCTCAAATTATTGGGGTGTTGTTAGAGTTGTGATTTAGGAAACATAAAAACAATATATAGTTAGCTTTCTCAATTCCATAAAACAAAACAATAGCCCATGCTTCTAAATCAGTGACTTATAGACACCAGTCGGCTCTGACAGTACATTCCCTTCCAGTTTGAATACGAAACGCAGTATCATGCCCCTCAACAAACTGGTATTCAATAGGATGTTACCAATTTGGGAGTTCTACCAAATGGGTGTATTGATTGCCTGTTGCATTCCAACTGGAAAAAAATAAAAATAAATCAATTCTGCATGCTACTCAAATGTCTCTCTTCTACTATGCTACTGTTATCTCCTCTTGGAAGTCGGCATTGCAGCGAGCAGAAGAAAAATAATGAAACACAAAACCATGTTTCACAAACCTGATGAAGTTGAACATCATCCTTCTCTATTTAGGTTCATTTAGATGTGGAATCTCCTTGTGGTTTGTGCCACATGGTTGGGTGGCTTAGAAGTCTACGATACGTGTGATTATTTGATGATTTGGGTGGACACATCCACAGAGTTGGACCCAGTGTCTATCAGGCTAAAGCAATGACTAGTCTCTCACTCTAATAGGCAGAAGAGGCGCAATGCCATAGTAACCATCTAGTGTTTATAATGGATTTAGATAGCTAGTACCCATAGAATTAACGCTAATGATATAAGTTTAAACTCTTCAAAATTTAGGCTTGGTTCATTTTTTAACATTTTTGTAATTTAGCAGATGCTGTTTTCCAGAGCAACTTACAGTAGAATTTAGGGTTAAGTGCCTTGCTCAAGGACACATTGACTGATTTTTCTCTGGCTCGGGGATTCGAACCGGCGACCTTTGGGTTACTAGACCAACACTCTAAACAGCTAGGCTGCCTGCCAGTTCCTTGAACACATTGGGTCAACACTGTGGAGTGGACTGGTGAGACCTGCACCCTTCACAGGGTACTTGGTCTCAAACCCTCTCTGGGACTCGCACCATAAACACACACACCAAGGCTGCATTATCAACAATGCAGGAACGAACAAAAGGTGGAGATAAGAATTCACCCAAACATTGGGACCATCAAAAAAAAAAAAAAAAAATTCTGGTGTAGTAGGGCGATATGAGTAGATGCACTGTATAAAACTGGAAATTAAATGAAGTTTGATGTGATTATCTAGTTGGTGATCATCCAGCCAATTGGGATGTCTGTTTCTGGTGGAGTGAGTTTGAATATGGTAATAAAGTATATGAAGGACAACGTTCCTATTATGGAGATAACCACAATAACCCCAGACTGGGTTTTCCTTATCGTCCCTGCTGCCGGCTCGTGTGTGTGTGTGTGCGTGTGTGTGTCACAACGTGACGTCCCACAGCGGACATCGCGAGGAACATGGGCGCCAAGACTGTCATCGCCATCGACGTAGGTAGCCAGGACGAGACGGACCTCTGTAACTACGGCGACAGCCTGTCGGGCTGGTGGTTGCTGTGGAAACGGATCAACCCCTGGGCAGAGAAAGTGAAGGTATGATGATCAACGCACATGACCCCACACACCGACACGCGCACACACTCACACACATTCTCACACCCTATCGTCTATACCCACCCAGGTTCCAGACATGGCAGAGATCCAGTCCAGGCTGGCCTATGTGTCGTGTGTACGTCAGCTGGAAGTGGTTAAGAAGAGTGCCTACTGTGAGTACATCAGACCACCCATCGACCGCTTCAAGACAATGGACTTCGGCAAGTTTGATGAGATCTACGTGAGTTCCACAATTCCTTCTCAACTCCCCTCTCTCTCTCTGTCTCGTCTCATTATGCAGGCTCTGGGATATGTTCAAAGTCTATTTACATTCATGATCACTTTTTTTGTTATGTAATTGTTAGAGAAAATAAAATGTTAGATAACAGCTGACATTAAGTTTGGTAAAATACAGTCTCCTGTTCATAGCTAACAAATCGCACGGTAAAAGACCATCTTCGTAGCTTGGTCTCCACCAGACTCTATTGCTACGGTAGCTTGTTACTGTACCACATGGTCTGTAACCCCAGGCTAACCTGTCCTCTCTGTCTGTCAGGATGTGGGCTACCAGCACGGCAAGCTGCTCTTCACTGGCTGGGCCCGTGGTGACATCATCGACAACATGCTCAAGGACCACCGCTCGGCAGACTACAACGACAGCAAGACCAAGACGGACGTGAGTCACTCACACACACGTCACAAACCTTACATTCAGCATCTCACAGCTGCTCCACTTTACATTAACACATAGTTACATTTCTATAACGTTATTATAACCGTCTTCACATTATGACATTCTCCTAACATAATATTTACCTAACGTTATTATAACATTCCCATGACATTCTCTTGTTTTAAGCTGTGTTTGTTATTACATTTTACACGAATTCTAACATTCTCGTTAACACAATGACATTATCTTGTTTGTATTCCAGTCCTGTACGTGTCCAGGGTCAGACTTCACTGACCTGGCTGAGATAGTGTCCAGGATTGAGCCGGTCCAGACCTACGTCGATCCCGACGCTGATGCTGCTGAGGGTAAGAGGCTATTATAAAGTGGAAAATGTACCGAAGTCTGGTCGAGCAGTAACCCTACTGCCAACGTCGATAAGGGTTTGAGCGTTTCCCCTTCCTCTCCGTCTCCCTCTTTACCGTGTCCTGACTCTTCCAAGTGTCCTGCAATAAAATAATAGTCAGCGCTCCAGAGCCAGTGTCCATGAAGCCTGTCAGAGTAGGATTACTGATCTACAATCAGGTTTGCCTTTCAGATCATAATGAAAAAGATGTATATGGAAAGATCCTAGATCAGCACTCCTACTCTGAGACTATTTGTGAATACGGGCCTGGTCACCTTTAAAAAATATATTGAATGTATCTTTACTTAAATTGTAGCTCCTTTACGATAGAATATACATGGAGAGAGACACTATATATACAAAAGTATGTGGACACCTCGTCAAATTAGTGGATTTGGCTATTTCAGCCAAACTCGTTGCTGACAGGTGGATAAAATCTCCAGACAAACATTGGCAGTAGAATGTCCTTACTAAAGAGCTCAGTGACTTTCAACTCCATATTAATGCCCATGATTTTTGAATGAGATCTTTGACGAGCAGGTGTCCACATACTTTTGGTCATGTAGTGCATCACATGGCAATCTTGAGTCTTGTTGCTTGTGCTACAGTATAGCTGGTCTCTTTCATAGTGCATAAGTGTGTCTGTGTCCCCCACAGCGGGGGACGAGTCGGACTGCCTGACGGAGTATGAGGAGGACGGGATGGACACGGTGAGAGAAGAGGAGGAGGAGGGGGAGGAAGAGGAGGAGGAGGAAGAGGAAGAGGGGGAACAGGAACTCGATGACCTCTCCCCAGGAGAGTGGGGCCAGAACGGAGTCTTCCAGGCGGTACGTGTAACACAGACCCCATATCAACATCATAGACTCTCACTCACACACTCACACCCTACTGTTAGTAGTGACTGTCTGTGTGTTGTTCCTCTAGGATGAGGAGAAGTCAGTCCGCCAGCGGAGGAAAACGGAAGGTGACTCGAACACCTACTCCGAGCTCTCCGACTGCTGACAGGAGGAGAGGGAAAATGATAAAGAGACAGACTTTGGGTCCAAGAACTATGAGGAAGGGAGGAAAGGAGAGAGAAGAGTCAGGCTCTGGGTCCAAAAACTAAGAGGAGGTGGAAGATGAGAGTTGGATGTCGGGCAATTTCTGCAGCTACTGTAGCTTAAATACTTATTTTCCCAACCCTAATCTACCATGCTTGATTCTAATAATTAGCTGGTTTATCAAATAAATCAGGATAGTTACATCAAGGGTTGAAAACCTACAGGAAAGCTCTCCAGGAACAGTGTTGGAGAGCCCCGCTCTAACCCCTGACCCTTAACCCGTAACTTGGACCACTGGTGCCCAGTGGGACTTGGACCATGAATGGGCCCTCTCCAATCTGAAGATGGACTCAACTGGGACCCCACCACTCTGTTTCCCTCCCACCACTCCACTCCTGCCAAAGCTGAAATACTTTTATTGGGGTGACTAAAGGGTGTCCCTCATACCACAGGGAACACATTAGTACTTGGTTGAAGTTAAACACCTAGTCTCTTTAAGCTTTCAGCTCCAATGCTTTGGCCCAATTCAGACTGTCTGTCTGCATGTCCTGTCTGTCCATAATCAGGAGAGATTATCATTGATGGTATACTGTTCTCTGTTAAGACACAGATGGGTATTACGTGGATGGAAGTTGGAGAGAGGTGTGTGTCATTACGATTTATTTGCTAGTAGTAGTATTGATGTTGAATGGAGAGAGAGAGAGACGTAAAAGACTGCTAAAGAAATTAAAGAGGTGCAAAACCGCTGCTGCTCACAAACTGTAGAAAGACGGATGTATACTGAACAAAAATATAAACACAACATGCAACAATTTCAAAAGTGTTACAGAGTTAGTTCATATGGAAATCCGTCAATTGAAATTCATTAGGCCCTAATCTATGGATTTCACATGACTGGGCAGGGGAGCAGCCATGGGTGGGCCTGGGAGGGCATAGGTCCACCCACTGGGGGGCCAGGACCAGCCAATCAGAATAAGTTCTTCCCCACAAAAGGGCTTTATACAAACAGAAATACTCCTCAGTTTCACTAGCTGTCAGGGTGTCTGGTCTCAAACAGTCCCGCAGTTGAAGAAGCCGGATGTTCAGGTCCTTGACTGGCGTGGTCTGCGGTTGTGAGGCCGGTTGGACGTACTGCCAAATTCTCAAAAACAACATTGGAGGTGGCTTATGGTACAGAAATGAACATTTAAATTCTCTGGCAACAGCTCTGGTGGACATTCCTGCAGTCAGCATGCCAATTGCACTCTCCCTCAAAACGTGAGACATCTGTGGCATTGTGTTTTGTAATAAAACCGCACATTTTAGTGGCCTTTTTTTTTTGTCCCCAGCACAAGGTGCACCTGTGTAGTGATCATGCTTTTTAATCAGCTTCTTGATATGCCACACCTATCAGGTGGATGGATTATCTTGGCAAAGGAGAAATGCTCACTAGAAGAGATTTTAAACCAATTTCTGCACAAAATTTGAGAAGCTTTTTGTGCGTATTAAGAATGTCTGGGATATTTTATTTCAGCTCATGAAACATGGGACCAACACTTTACATGTTGCATTTTATATTTTTGTTCAGTGTACATTATTGGATGTTGAAGTAGGAAGATGAAAATGTGTAGAGGAGAGGTGTGTGTCAATGGTTTCCACCATGCTTGCTACTACTTTATTCTGCTTGTTCCAAGCAGAGGATAACAATGCCTTTTTAACCAGAATTTAACCATTTAAAAACGATGGAGGGGAGACTTTGCCAATGGACCTTTTAGTATAGAAACCCCCCTCCTCTCCCTACTTGCCTAATGCTTGCATGGGGTCCTGTGTACTCCCTAACCAACAAGTGTCAAACTCATTCCACGAAGGGCCAAGTGTCTGTGGGTTTTCGCTCCTTCCTTTTACTTGATGAATTAAGGTCACTAATTTAGTAAAGAACTCCCTTCACCTGGTTGTCTAGGTCTTAATTGAAAGGAAAAACCAAAAGCCTGCAGACACTAGGCCCTCCATGGAATGAGTTTGACACCCCTGCCCTCAAATGGTCACAGAATAATTTAGTCTAATCTTAGTAATAAATATATATATATATACGCGATACATACTTTACACCTGTTAATACTCAGAAATATGTATATAATAAATCATTTCTATGTCAATGTTTTTCTGCTGCAAAACTTGGACTCTTTACGCCTGAGATGTCCTTCCTAAATCCATTCAAATGTGCACTGAATGTTTTTTTTTGCCAATTTAGTTTTATTTATTTGTTTTGTTTTACCACTGGCTTTTTTTTAAATAGCCTTTTTTTTTATATATATAATTTTTTTTTTTTACACTGAACAAAAAGGGGAAAAAATCCTAATGGAGAATTCTAATTACAGACATGAATAATGAACTGTACTGTCCTTTCTTATTAGCTTGGGTTTCGCTATTTTGCACTGATGAATATAAAGAATAATTCCTTGGTTGGAAAGGAGATTTGTTTTATTTGCATCTTCCTTAAGATGCCCTATGGAGACAGGATGGTATGGGATTTCAATTTAAAGAAATGTTAAAATGCATACTGAATAATAAATCCAAATTATAATGCAAACATTTAGTTTTTATTTTAGAACAGGTAGAGGAGAGGATTTCTCCTGTAACTTTACTTTTACTGTACCTGTAGTTTCTGAAGTCGTCCACAGGAGGGAGGCCTGTTCATTCAACGTGATGAGAACCCCAACACTACAACACTACTCTACTGAATCATCATAGTTTGCCAGCGCCACGCCTCCCTTTCTCTACACAGCAGAGGTGGATGTGCAGAAACACGTCCAGAAGCGGCTTCCAAATCATCCATGCACCCTCTCGCTCCACCCCAGCCTCAGCTCCACATCCCTGGGTGTAGCGTCTGCAGTTCCCCCTCAGTGACATTACTCATCCACATTACATGACTGGACATGACCATTCCCTCTAATAACAGTCTTTGGATGCTTGTCAAAGTAATATAATGTGATCTTCTCTCTCTGGAGGCTTTCATTGTATTGTTATGTGTAGTCCTACTGCACTAATACCTCTACATGGGATGTTAAAGCCACTAACATGAACAGTCCCATGACACTTTCTAACCTGTTTTGTCCTATGTTGTCCAGAAGCCGATGACAGGATGTTGCATCATAACCTGTGTAGTGTTACATCAAACCATGCACTGTGATCGTACAAAATTGACTAACAGGATATTAAGAGTGAAGTGACACACACACACACACACACACACACACACACACACAAATAATACTGTGAAGTGAACTACTGTATGACAGACAAATTCCTCCTTACACTTAACCTGTAAATCAGGTTGCTTTTATCAAGATGGCTAGTGTTAATCTCAGGTAATCTAACTGCAAAGTAGCTCTCCCCTGCAGTTGAACAAAATTGGTTCTACCTGTGACTGCAGATACCATATGTAATTAATAAGTATATACCATATGTAATTAATAAGTGTATATACCATACGTAATTAATAAGTATATACCATATGTAATTAATAAGTATATACCATATGTAATTAATAAGTATATACCATATGTAACTAATAAGTATATACCATATGTAACTAATAAGTATATACCATATGTAACTAATAAGTATATACCATATGTAATTAATAAGTATATACCATACGTAATTAATAAGTATATACCATATGTTCATGTGTCAGTGGTGGCTGGTGACTCTTTCAAATCAAATTGTATTAGTCACATGCACCGAATACAACAGGTGTAGACCTTACAGTGAAATGCTTACTTACAAGCCCCAACCAACAACGTAGTTTAAAAAAAAAGGATAAGAATAAGAGATAAAAGTAACAAGTAATTAAAGAGCAGCAGTAACATAACAATAGCGAGACTATATACAGGAGGGTACCGATACAGAGTCAATGTGCGGGGACACCGTTAGTTGAGGTAGTATGTACATGTAGGTAGAGTTATTAAAGTGACTATGCATAGATGACAACAGAGAGTAGCAGTGGTGTAAAGAGGGGGGGGGGGGGGGGGGGGGGGTGGGGGGGGGGTCACTGCAAATAGTCTGGGTAGCCATTTGACTAGAAGTTCAGGAGTCTTATGGCTTAGGGTTAGAAGCTGTTTCAAAGCCTCTTGGCCCTAGACTTGGTGCTCCGGTACCGCTTGCCGTGTGGTAGCAGAGAGAACAGTCTGTGACTTGGGTGGCTTTGACAATTTTTAGGGCCTTCCGCTGACACAGCCTGGTATAGAGGTCCTGGATGGCAGGAAGCTTGGCCCCGGTGATGTACTGGGCTGTTCGCACTACCCTCTAACATCTCTCTTTCACTTTAGTGTCAACTGTTGCAACACGCCTGCCCTCTGTAGCCTATCTGTTCATCTTTGATGCCAGGCTGATTGAAGGAGAGGAGAGGGGGATGGGGTAATAGCAGGGTTGTAAATGTAACTTGACACCACAGAACAAACACAATGAACCACACCTCCCTACTGCTCTCTTTCTCACTCGTTCTCTGGCCCTCTTTGACCATATTAGGTAGAGAAGTCACGAAAACACCTACATTGGGGAACTGAGAAAGTGGAAGATAGACAGTATCTCCTTCTGAATGATTGAAACAGATTGGTACATGTTTGTTGACATGACGAAAAGTGGTCACATGTGTGACGAATGCCCTATTATTACTGTGCATGCACTGGCCCAGGTGCTCCTAACTGAGTCTTTGTTAACTGATTCGTTGAAACATGTGATTGGCTGTTTTTCCCTGTCTCTTCATAACGCTTGTTCAGTTTGTTTGAGGTGTGGCTACTTAGGGGAAGCGACGGTTAGTGACGGTTGTGGCAGAATGCCTTTGAAGTCTTGGTTTTAGCCTTCCCTGTGGCTCAGTTGGTAGAGCATGGTGTGTGCAACGCCAGCATGGTGTGTGCAACGCCAGGGTTGTGGGTTCGATTCCCACGGGGGGCCAGTACAAAAAAAATGCATGAAATGAAATGAAATGTATGCATTCAATACTGTAAGTCGCTCTGGATAAGAGCGTCTGCTAAATGACTAAAATGTCAAATGTTTTGCAAAGAGAAGTATGATTTGAGGAATGATAATCTGAGTTAAAGTTTAAATGCATTCCCTGCACAGAAACCTGTTTTTGTTTGATTTGATTGTTTTGTGTTATATCCTCCCTTCATTTTGTTGCGCTAAGGTAGAGCAGAGATACTGTATATATGACAAGATGGTCTTGTCTCTGGGCTGACAATGGGAGTCGTCCAAAAAGCGGGAAGGCAGGTGGTCTGCTTATTGTGGACCGAGTTTGACAGGAGTGTAAACCCTCTCTCTTTGTCTCTTCCTCTCTGGGTAGAGTTAACTTAGGGAAGCTGAAATTGGAACCGAGAAATAAACTGTGACCTGTCTCAGACTTTCATTCTAGGTACTTCCACTCAAATCCATTCTAAAATAACCGTTGTGGTCTGTGCTATGAGTTATTCAGCGGCCCCTATGCGCTTGGTGTAAACCTAGGGTGTGTAGATCAAATTTGAGTTGTCACGCGCCGAATACAACCGGTGTAGACATTACTGTGAAATGCTTACTTACAAGCCCTTAACCAACAATGCAGTTCAAGAAAGAGTTAAGAAAATAGTTACTAAAGAAATTAAGATAAAAGTAACACTGAAATAAGAGGCTATAGACAGGGGGTACCGGTACTGAGTCAATGTGCAAGGGTACAGGTTAATCGACATAATTTGTACATGTAGGTAGTGGTAAAGTGACTATTGTACTGAATTGAGTTGTCACAGCACCTCTCGGCCAGGGTGTGACAAATGCACGCAAGTGTTTACCTTGTTTTTAATACATGATAAAAAATAAGCAAAGGTGTACCCTGTATGGTGAGGTTTTCAATCACATTGATGAAGAAATACACTAATGATGCTGTTGTGGCATCTTTATTGACACCAACCCACCTTGGCCATGTTCGGAGTGGCTGCAGATCATACCTTTCTACACCCCTCTTCCCAACAGCTAAAGGTCTCAAAGCTTCTACTGTCTCCCCCACCTGTCCCCCTTCTAGCCCCCAAGCCTTCTGTGACCTGGGGCAGAAAATCACAGGAAGGGCAGGTACAGACAAGACTCCTGCATTTCTCCACACATACTCTCCTCTCTCAGATCAGATGCTCACCTTCTGTCACAACACCCCTTCCTCTCTCCTTCCCAAGCCTTACCATCCATTATGGTTAAGTAACAAACAGATCTGTTAATAGCAATATGGCCTGGGTGCCGCTGAAGATAAGTGTTAGATATTTGACTATGGTGCTAAAGTATTGGTAGTTTATTCTTTGGAATTGACAAAAGTGATAATTTACCAAAACAACTGCATCGATATGCATGATCATCCCTCCAAATCCCACCCTATTTCTCCTACCACATTATTATGATGTTGGTTGATACATGGAGGGGGCGGCGCAAAAACCTATCTGCAATATGGTCTGACTGCGACCCGCATCCTCTGAACCGCACCGGGTTGAAACGCCCAGGGAAGCCCTGTCGCTTCTTCTATTGGCTCCTGGCTACTTCCTTGTTCTAGCAGGTTAGGATAATTATTAAAGGAGATAAGAACTAAAGTAGCATGTTAGGAGAACTAAAGTAGAAAGGTTAGGATAATTAACATGACAGGTTAGGAGAACTAAAGCAGCAGTTTGGATAATTAACGTGGCAGGTTCGGAGAACTAATGTAGGTAGCAGGTTAGGATAATTAACTTGGCAGGTTAGGATAATTAACTTGGCAGGTTAGGAGAACTAATGTAGCAGGTTAAGAATAATTAACATAGCAGGTTAGAATAATTAACGTGGCAGGTTAGGAGAACTAATGTAGTAGGTTAGGATAAACAACTTGGCAGGTTAGGAGAACTAATGTAGCAAGTTAGGATAATTAACGTGGCAGGTTAGGAGAACTAATGTAGCAGGTTAGGATAATTAACTTGGCAGGTTAGGAGAACTAATGTAGCAGGTTAGGATAATTAACGTGGCAGGTTAGGAGAACTAATGTAGCAGGTTAGGATAATTAACATGGCAGGTTAGGAGAACTAATGTAGCAGGTTAGGATAATTAACATGGCAGGTTAGGAGAACTAATGTAGCAGGTTAGGATAATTAACATGGCAGGTTAGGAGAACTAATATAGCAGGTTAGGAGAACTAATGTAGCAGGTTAGGATAAATAACGTGGCAGGTTAGGAGAACTAATGTAGCAGGTTAGGATAATTAACTTGGCAGGTTAGGAGAACTAATGTAGCAGGTTAGGATAATTAACATAGCAGGTTAGGATAATTAACATGGCAGGTTAGGATAATTAACATGGCAGGTTAGGAGAACTAATGTAGCAGGTTAGGATAATTAACATGGCAGGTTAGGATAATTAACATGGCAGGTTAGGATAATTAACATAGAAGGTTAGGATAATTAACATGGCAGGTTAGGATAATTAACATGGCAGGTTAGGATAATTAACTTGGCAGGTTAGGATAATTAACATGGCAGGTTAGGATAATTAACATAGAAGGTTAGGATAATTAACATGGCAGGTTAGGATAATTAACTTGGCAGGTTAGGAGAACTAATGTAGCAGGTTAGGATAATTAACATAGAAGGTTAGGATAATTAACATGGCAGGTTAGGATAATTAACTTGGCAGGTTAGGAGAACTAATGTAGCAGGTTAGGATAATTAACATAGAAGGTTAGGATAATTAACATGGCAGGTTAGGATAATTAACATGGCAGGTTAGGAGAACTAATGTAGCAGGTTAAGAATAATTAACATAGCAGGTTAGGATAATTAACATGGCAGGTTAGGCGAACTAATGTAGCAGGTTAAGAAAATTCATGTGTCAGGTTGGAGAACTAAGCTGGATAGGAGAATGAGGTTATGGTTAGGAAAAGGGTTAGGCTTAGCTAAAATGCTACAAGGAAGTAACAGGTGCTAACCTAGCAGTTAAGAGTGTTGGGCCAGTAACCAAAAGGTCGATGGTTCGAATCCCTGACCTGACTAGGTGAAAAATCTATCGATGTGCACTTGAGCAAGGCACTTAACCCTAATTGCTCATGTAAATCACTCTGGATAAGAGCATCTGCTAAATGACTCAAATGTAAGTAGTCAAGAGCCAATACAAGAGGGGCGGGTTTCCCTGGGCGTTTCTTACATCGTCTTGTCGACCCGCGGGTCGCAGTCAGACCCTTCTCACCTGTGAATGATACAGTGGGCGGATCCCAGTTTAGATATGTCCACCCTATTTCAGCCACGCCCGGCGCAGAGACAACAGAAAGGGAGATAATTGAGAAGGAAAGCATCTGCAGTAGGGTTTTTGGAGTTTGCTGCCGCGTGGAAGGAGTTGCCTCTGCACACACGGAAACCGATAGAGCAACCGAATTCACCCCGTAGTGCCGACAACCGAGCGGAAGGTAAGTTTTTATTTGATCAAGGTTACCTATCTGTCGATCCCTCTAATCCTCGTGGAATGAGATCTGCTTGGAATATGTTAATGCTTACTTCGAAGTCTGTTGCGGGAAGCTTTACTAACGACGACAGACAAGTGGGTTATTATTTTTTATTAGTTCTGTGTTCATGTGCGCTTCGGCGTTTTATTGCGAATGTAGATCGAAAGGTGAGGCGTCAAGCAGCAACCGTAGTACTCGACGTCAAGGTAGCCTTTAAAATATCCATCGTCATATTGCTTCCGGTGAACGTGGTCGCTGGTAGTAACGAAAGGACACTTGGACAGATTGCAAACTACATTGCTAGTTGATGGGACTTAATATTGGTACTCTCTCTAGTCATTTCACATTAGTCCTGTCGAGCTTGCACCGTGCCACACTTTGAGTAAAGCTAACCTGGATGGCAGCATCTGCAAGGGTAAGCCAATTGTAGGCTACCTGTACAAACAATGATTATTTCCCCATGACAATTAACAATGACAACACCCAGCCAGTGTCCAGTCCTATGCGCTGCTGCCCAAACTAGTTGGCTATTCCAAACCACAGCCATCAGCCCTGTAGTAGTGCACTTTACGTTGACACATGTACTGTTTTGCGGAAGCTACTCTGAAAACAGTTCACTAAGCTACCACATCGTTTCACACTGAAAGACGGTAAGCTACACTAAAGCTACCCTAAAAAAAACATGGTCAACTTAACATAAGGCTAAATTTCACTCTGTCTAAATATGACCACAAAGTGATTCGTTCTTGCAATTCGTAGTCTGACATTTCAGATTTTGTTTCTGGGGGCAAAAAATATTTTTGCCTGTTAAACAAACCATGTTTCAAGTGAGAATTAGGCAGGTCTGATGCGGAGAATTATACATTTGCCTAATAAACGCATATATAAATATTTAAATTACTATTGGACTAAATTGAGTTCAATGCTTTCCAACACTGCCGATTTATCTTATGTTTGCTTGTCTTGGTTTGAGGTTGGAATTTGAGGCCATGGGTTGGTGGGAGCACAAAATGCATGCAGGCCCTGATATGGATCTGCCCAAAGGAAACAAAATTTGCACACTCACATTCAAATTGTTTTGCCACCTTTAAATACTGGGTCTCATGTTTGAGTTGTTTCGTATGGTAAAGGTGTGGCATTCAACTGTTGAGCCAAACCTGTATTCAGTTCAGGCCACTTGGCTGTCTTCAAGCTATTTAGCAGAATGCAATGTTCCTGGTAGAATCTAGTCCTTCCTTGGGGACTAAACCATACACACCTTAAAATACAATTATATGATTAGTACATGCATATCTGTTATGCAATCACATCAACAATCATGCTTAGTTACTTCCAACCCATTTTTTTCCCCTAGATACTAAAGTTGTTAATGCCAGACACTCCTAGTACCTGCATTAACCTGAGAAGAGGCAGCCTGGTCTCAGACTACACGTAACATAGTACATGTAAATCTGTGGCACTCAAATAAGTATGATTTGTTATAGTTGCGTATGACAGAAGGTTACTTAAGGCAAAAAATAAACTAGGGTGGGCGGGGCGGGCGTATAAAGCGAATGTCTAGCAACCCAATGGTTGTGTCTTCGAATCTCATCATGGACAGCTTCAGCGTTTAAGCAACTTTCCGACTACTCCAACTACTTGGCACGTTAGCTGGGGTTAGGGGTTAAGGTTAGCCGCCTAGCTAATGTTGCTGACGACAAATTGGAATTCGTAACGTATCATATGAAGTGGATGATGGACATCCACGAATGAATACATACCATACTAATTGGAGTGTCCCGAATTTACATTTTACTATGTTACATCTACCCAAGAGTCAACATTTTAAATAGGGGTGCATTAAGCCTACCTGGAGTGCCAGATGGGTGGGGATTGCACTGTTGGGGCTGTTCCATTGTGCCATGCAATAAGCCCAGATAGTATTTGAACGATTTCAAAATGCTGTTTAAAACCCAGGTCTGAGGTCACCACTAGCCAATGTCTAGCTCTGGACAGACCTGCCCTGCTGTCTTCAGCATTACGTTTCAACACCTCTACGCACTTGTTCTTGGCCTCCATTCAATCCAGTCTTTAGCTTGGCTTCCTCCTGCCCTTTTAACAGACAGTCACATGCCACCTCCATCTGCAGCAGCTTGAGCTGTAGGACTGTATTATGCTGTCTGATACAGTTTTGACACTGACTGCATAACCTAGGTAAATGATACTGGTTGGTAGCAGAGTTGGATGAGTTGCCGTACAGGATTTATAGCAGGTTGCAAAGCATTGGCTAATGTGCCGCTACATTTTTATTTATATTTTTCCCCCTTCGTTTATAGGACTAGTTAGCATTTTCTTACCTTCTCTTTTCAAGGACTTTTTAAACCCAGATCTGGACCCAATGCACGGAAATCTAATGGGGCAACTGCAAGACGAACCATGCTGGGGTCCCTCGAGTGACTGGATAAGGAGTTGTGTTAAAGGGGCAATTCTGCCACTTTTCAACCTCATTCATTATCTCCAACTTTTAAACTTTATGTGCCTTTATTCACATATGTAGACCTACACTGGTATTGTGCTGGAGACGATGGAAATTAGGTTGAAAAGTGGTGTAATTTCCCTTTAATTGACACTAGTTATTTGAGTTGGCAGGCCAGTCATGAGTTGAAAGGTGACTAGGAAATCCTTGGCAGTCACAGCCCACTGTATGGGCTTACTCTCTGATCCTCTAACACTGTATGACAATGGGTACCATCATTTGTGGATGTCATTAGTGTCCTTTTTAGACTGAAGTTAGGCAATATGACCCTCAGGAAATGCATGTGTCAACACTGCAACACCATATCACGCAACTTCCTGTGGAAGTTAGCCCACAGTTAGCACTTTGTTGCTGAAAACCCACATTCATGTGAAAGTCTGTCACACTCTCATGGTCGTTTTGTCTGCATTTCCTCATGTCTCCCATGACAACCCATTCCTCCTCTGTGTTTCAGACGGGGCTTACGTGCATGAGATTAGCCTGATCCCAGATCTTTGTGCCAGCTTCTTGTCACTCAATGTCATGTTTGGTCTGAGTGACAAGGAGTTGGCTAGACGGCACAAACAGATCTGGGATCAGGCTAGCATGCGTGGGTCATTATGAGTGGGAACAGTTAGTCCTGATTTTAAGCTGTGTCTCACACTGGTTTAGTAGTGCACTCCTGCTGGCACATGTAGTGGACAGCCAACAGCATGGACACAGATCCTCCTCCCCCTCTGTCTTTTAATCAGAGCATCAGTCTGAGCCCATAATGAACTTAGACACCTGGATGTTATTGCTCTGTCCCTCGCTCTCATCCCTCTATCCCCCTTTTTCTCTTTGTCCCTATTTCACACTTTCTCCCTGATAGGGGGGGACACACACTGTTTAGTGTCACCACCTCAGGCACTGGGTGACATGATCAACACTCGGTGATGTTTTGCAGGGAAGCGGGAGAGAACCTTGCAATTTGTAATTTTTCTTATTTCACCTTTATTTAACCAGGTAGGCAAGTTGAGAACAAGTTGTCATTTACTATTGCGACCTGGCCAAGATAAAGCAAAGCAGTTCAACACATACAACAGCAGAGTTACACATGGAGTAAAACAAACATACAGTCAATAATACAGTAGAAAAATAGGTCTATATACAATGTGAGCAAATGAGGTGAGATAAGGGAGGTAAAGGGAAAGGCCATTGTGGCAAAGTAAATACAATATAGCAAGTAAAACACTGGAATGGTAGATTTGCAGTGGAAGAAAGTGCAAAGTAGAAATAATGCGGTGTAAAGGAGCAAAATAAATACAGTAGGGGAAGAGGTAGTTATTTGGGCTAAATTATAGATGGGCTATGTACAGGTGCAGTGATCTGTGAGCTGCTCTGACAGCTGGTGCTTAAAGCTAGTGAGGGAGATAAGTGTTTCCAGTTTCAGAGATTTTTGTAGTTCGTTCCAGTCATTGGCAGCAGAGAACTGGAAGGAGAGGCGGCCAAAGGAGGAATTGGCTTTGGGGGTGACCAGAGAGATATACCTGCTGGAGCGCGTGCTACAAGTGGGTGCTGCTATGGTGACCAGTGAGCTGAGATAAGGGGCAACTTTACCTAGCAGGGTCTTGTAGATGACCTGGAGCCAGTGGGATTGGCGACGAGTATGAAGCGAGTGCCAGCCAACGAGTGTACAGGTCGCAGTGGTGGGTAGTATATGGGGCTTTGGTGACAAAACGGATGGCACTGTGATAGACTGCATCCAATTTATTGAGTAGGGTATTGGAGGCTATTTGGTAAATGACATTGCTGAAGTTGAGGATCGGTAGGATGGTCAGTTTTATGAGGGTATGTTTGGCAGCATGAGTGAAGGATGCTTTGTTGCGAAATAGGAAGCCAATTCTAGATTTAACTTTGGATTGGAGATGTTTGATGTGAGTCGAAGGAGAGTTTAGTCTAACCAGACACCTAGGTATTTGTAGTTGTCCACATATTCTAAGTCAGAACCGTCCAGAGTAGTGATGCTGGACAGGCGGGCAGGTGCAGGCAGCGATCGGTTGAAGAGCATGCATTTAGTTTTACTTGTATTTAAGAGCAGTTGGAGGCCACGGAAGGAGAGTTGTATTGAAGCTCGTCTGGAGGGTTGTTAACAGTGTCCAAAGAAGGGTCAGAAGTATACAGAATATATGCTGATAGATCTGGACACAGCCTCATTAGCCATCAAACAGTATAAGGTAGCGTTTACACAGGCAGCCCAATTCTGATATTTTTCCCCACTTATTGTACTTTTGAACTGTCACCTAAGAGCTTTCACATCACATCATTTTCAGATCTGATCTAATTGGGCAAAAGACAAATTGGTGAGATCTGAATTATGCTGCCTGTGTATAGAATTATAATGGTGGACAAGGCAACCCTGTACAGATTATGTAATCCTGAAGATATTGATCTGACCTGGAATGGAATTACAATGTTACCATGGAGGAAAAACTAGTTACGACTGGGTGTTGTAGTCTGTACTTGTAGCCTGAGGCCCATGAGTATGCACACACCCTTGAAAGGGTCATGGCTAGAGACGCAAGCAGATAGAAATAGAAATTGACCTAGAATACCTGGGCCTGTATTCATAAAGCGCCTCAGACTAGGAGTTCTGATCTAGGATCAGCCTCTTGGATCATAATGAAAATATTTAGGACAGGTGGGACCTTATCCTAGATCAGCACTGGGGCTACTCTGAGACGCTTTATGAATTCAGGCCCTGTGGTAGAAGGGGGAAGTATTAGGTTAAGATGTGGATCTGTCTGTTGTCGCCAATTTAACTTGAAGAGTGACGGTTTTCTTAGACATGGCATCTGTTCTTAAGGGAGTGGTCTGTGTGTGGATGAGTATAATGAAATGTATCTGTCTAAACTTGCTCCAGACATTCCTCACTGGCTGTCCTGTTTTCTGTTCCCCGTCAAAGGAAGTCCTCATTTGTCTTCCTTTGGCTAGTCCAGCGGTATTTACCTGTCCTTAAGACAATGTTATGTAATATGTGACAGCTGGGGTGCATTCATTATGGCACACCGTAGCAAAACATTTTGCAACAAAACAAAAACCAAGCGTTTCTTATTAGACAAAGTTCAGGTACTCCCTTCATGTTTCATTCCATTTTCTTCTGTTTCGGTGATGAAAATGAGGAAAGCTATGTGGTGTTAAAGTACTCAACTGTCCAGTGTCCATTTTAAGATGAATTGTCAGCTTCATCGAGCATAGGCATCAAGCAATAGTGGGAGGGTTCTGTCTTGGTTATTAAGAAAGAAATATGGGAATGTGACCCTGGTTGGAAGATGGTCAGGTAAACGGAAGGGGGGAGGTTAAGATGCATGTATGGAACAGTGGTGGGAGAGACAAGTGACCGTGTGTATATAGGGAGCACCAGGTCAATGCCCAGAAGTTGTCTTGTGGAGGGCAGCAGGAGTGAGAAAGACCAGTTTAAGGGCCAAAGGCCACCATAGAAAGGTGTTTGTCTCACTGTGTTTGTGTGTGAATCCAATGACGTGTGCATGCACAATTCCTGATTGTCACAACCCATTTAGTCTGATCCAGTTTATGCTTGGCAAAGTCAGTCCATAACGCCTCTTACGTCTCATGAGAAAATCTACCAAGCTTAGAGGATCATCCTCGTAATACATGCTCGTAGTACAACCTCTAGCTTGCAGCCGTGTGAGCGTGTGCCTGCGGGGGGGGGTGTGCGCCGCCTCTCGTACATGGCAGATGCAAATATTCCAGACAAGCAGGTTTACTTCACGCATAGCAATGCATTTTCAGCAAATGGGAATTGTGTGTTTAACCTTTATAACAAGCTCATGTTCAGTGTTCTCAGCAATGACCACGTGCTCTGAAATGGTTACAGTAATTTGATATAGGTCCGTTTTAGGACCATGCTGTGTATATGACCTGAACTTTAATGGGTTGAGTGAATTATACGCTTAAACATTTCACTCAAACGTTGTCTCGACGGTATTAAATCCAAGGAACTGTACTTTTTTCTTTTTTTTTGTCATTTTGGAATGGCCCAAACTGCACCTGCATACTGTTTTGAGTGCCCCTCACTTTAAAGTAAGGCATTTCGACCAAAAATAGTTTTGCTGTGCTGTAACAATCTTAGTTAGCTCAGCATGTCTGTTGTTCTCTGGACTCTTGTCCTATTTTCCCTATCCATCCTACAGCCATGTCTGACGCAAGTAAGTTATTGTACAGGGAGAAGCTGAACTCTGTAGGACCGGTCATGAGTTCAGGACAAACTCCTGGCTCAAACCATGATCATCTATTTTTCACTGGGTGTTTCCATGACTAGTATTTCTCCATTCTACAGCCACTATTCTGGCTCACTTTCCTTTCTCCAGCCTACCTCCTGGGTGGCGTGTGGTCTTATCGTTGTTATTGTCTTTGTCCTACAGCCACCATGTCGGAAGCGGACAAGTTCCTCTACAGAGACGGCGGTAAGGTCGCCAACCCCCTAGACCAGGCCGACTGGGCCACCAAGAAGCTGGTATGGATCCCTTCGGAGACGCTGGGGTTCGTGGCCGGCTCCGTCAAGGAAGAGAAGGGAGAAGAGTGTGTGGTGGAGCTAGCCGATACAGGCAAGAGGGTGACGGTGAACAAGGACGATATCCAGAAGATGAACCCTCCCAAGTTCACTAAGGTGGAGGACATGGCCGAGCTCACGTGTTTGAACGAGGCCTCAGTGCTGCACAACCTCAAAGACCGCTACTACTCTGGCCTCATCTACGTGAGTTTTTTTTGCATGCTTCATATGCACATATTTACATAAATATACATGCGTGTAAAATAACACATGTATACAGTAAAACTCTTATCTGGAAAAATGTACTTTTCTGATACACCGCACTCTGGACAACCAGTGATTTTCTAACGGCATATTATTCACATTCGTCTTTTGCCATATTGTGAGAAATTTGGGTCAGAATCTTGGTGTAGTTGGTTAGTGTTGCCTGTGTACTGAAAGTCCCTTCTCTTGTGTCTTTCAGACGTACTCTGGCCTCTTCTGTGTGGTGATAAACCCCTACAAGTACCTGCCCATCTACTCCGAGAACATCATAGAGATGTACAAGGGCAAGAAGAGACACGAGATGCCCCCTCACATCTACGCCATCACAGACACCGCTTACAGGAGTATGATGCAGGGTGAGAGAATGTGATGCCACACACACACACACACACACACACACACACACACACTCACGTATTTCCTGTCTTCTATTTCAGATCGTGAAGATCAGTCCATCCTCTGCACGTAAGCTATGTCTCTGCTCAAAATCTTCCCTGTTTTATATATGCGTGTTGTCTAGCTCCTATGGGATGTCATTTGCTGTCTGATCCCATCTTCAATCAGCAACTCCTGCAATCTCTCCCTCCCCCTCATTTCTATCTAATTTCTCTCCTCCCTTTGTCTCTTTCTTACAGAGGAGAATCAGGAGCTGGAAAGACTGAGAACACCAAGAAGGTGATCCAGTATCTGGCACACGTTGCCTCTTCCTTTAAGTCGAAGAAAGACCAGGTCAGTACCAGCCCTCCTTTTTACCACCTCACTCCCCCTCTCCCTACACCCCCATTCTGTCCTCTGCAGTTGTCCTATTCTGCTGCTCATTTTCTCACCCCCCCGTACTTATTCCCTGAGTCAGGGTTGTTCCGTATTCCTAACATTCCTGTTTCAGCCTCCCTGCAGTCACCAGGGCCCGTATTCATAAAGTGTCTGAGGGAGTGCTGATCTAGGACCAGTTTTTGCATTTTAGCTCTCTATAGGAGTGAAATTACATGGACGGGGTGACCTGATCCTTGATCAGCACTGTCTTTATGAGTAGGGGCCCATTTGCTGAATGGGGATTGTTGAATACAATCCATTGAGTCATTAGTCCCTTCCAGTTGTGACAGTTTGTTTTAGAACTGTATGGCTAGTACCTGTGTTAAACTTTTCTCTCTATCCATCGTTCCCATCTCTAGGGTGCAGCATTAGCACATGTGAGTTAATCGCTCCCTCTCGCTCGCCATCTCTCCCGCTCGCCAGCGCTTTTTCCCTTCATGTATGTTCTACTAACTGCAGTCTGTCTGCAAGCTGTGTGGTGTAATGTACAGGTGAAAGGATGTATTTGAGGTGTGATGAAGGATCCTCATGTTATAACGTAAGCCTAACTAACACCTTAGATGTAGGCCTGCATGATATTTCAAATGACTGCATAGTAAAGCAGATCAAGTAACAATGCTTCGGCCTGTTTACACAGGTTGCCCAATTCTGATCTGTTTTTTTTTTTCTTCTCACTAATTGGTCTTTTGACAAATCAGCTCTGAAAAATATCTGATATGTGGGGGGGGGGTCAGAATTGGCCGCTGTGTAAACGCAGCCCTAGAATCATCTTTAAGGTGTGTGTCGCTAGCAGGGGGTTCAGAAATCAGTAAAGTGCTCATGAGTCAGGCCACTGGTAGTAAAGGGGTAACCCAACATCATGTTGGTCTGGCCTGTCCCACCCCATTCCCGGACCTTTGTCCACCTCATCTGGTTGGTCTTAGAACAGGCGGTCATCAACAAAAGTTGGTTTTGGGTCTTACACGCCTGTGTGCTGTCTTGGGATCTCAGCGACTGTCTTGAATTCTCTCAAGATTTAAGAGATTATCTTTTGTTTTCGTGGTCTTGTGGACGGGAAAGTGCGTGTGCTGCTTGTACTTGGGCAACAGGTCTGGTGTGTCGGATTGTGGACCATTTAACGTGAATGTGGGGTTTATTAGGAAATTATAGCTTCCCTGGGGTCATACTTTCTTGGTTTGTAGCATATCCTGCTGTTTACTGCTTACACCCATGCATACCTGCTAATTTATATACATCTATGATGAACACTGATATAAGGCAATATACACTTGGTGGCCAGTTTTGGTACACCACCCTGTTTGTGAAAATGGCTTGCTCCTACAGACAGTGAGTCACCTGGCCGTGGCTTGCTTTATGAAGCAGGCAGACTGGCATCCAGTCATTCAGTTACTTTGATTGAATGTTAGAATGGGCAAAACGAGTGACCTAAGCGACTGAGTGGTATGATTGTCAGGGCCAAGCGCCCCGGTTCCAGTATCTCAAACGTCTGGCCTCCTGGGCTTTTCACGCAGGGTTTACGGAGAATGGTGTGACGAACAAAAAACGTCCACTTAGCAGCTGTCCTGTGGGTGAAAACAGCTTGTTAATGAGAAGAAGGAGAATGGCAAGAATCGTGCAAGCTAACAGGGCCACAAACGGGCAAATAACAACAGGGAAAGTCATTTCAGAATGCACAACTCATCTCTCCTTGTCACGGGTGGGCTATTGCAGCAGACGACCACACAGTTCCACTCCGATCAGTGGCACACAATCGCCAACCCTGGACAATTTGAGGAGTGGAAAAACATTGCCTGGTCCAACGAATCCCGGTTCCTGTTGTCATGCTGATGGCAGAATCCAGATTTGGCGTGAGAAGAATGAGTCCATGGCCCCATCCTGCCTGGTGTCAACAGTACATGCTGGTGGTAGAATGGTGTGGGGAAGGTTTTCTTAGCACACGTTAGGTTCCTTGATACTAATTGAGCAACATTTGAACACCACACCTTGTGGAATCCATGCCACGAAGAATTCGGGCTGTTCTGGAGGTAAAGGGGTCCAACCTGGTACTAGATTGTATCTAATGAACTGGCAACTAGTGTACGCATGTGCATAACTTGGCTGTAGTTCCATGACTAACACATGGAGTCAATCAGGTGCTCGCAAAGATTAAATGCAACGCTTGCTGCAATGAATTAAGTAGTGGCAGCATCTTACTGCATGAATGCTCATGTTGAGTCGTCCTGTCATCCTTCTGCCATAGTGATAACATTTGTTATGTGTGCGAGTATATTTGTAAGTGAATATACTGCATGTATGTTTTGTCACCAGGGGGAGCTAGAGAAACAACTTCTGCAGGCTAACCCCATCCTAGAGGCATTTGGAAACGGCAAGACTGTCAAGAATGACAACTCCTCCAGATTTGTGAGAACTTGTTTTTTTTGTCTTCACAATTATGTGGTGTTAATGACAAGAGACCAGAATTGACTCTCTC
Organism: Salmo trutta; assembly: GCF_901001165.1. Classification (NCBI taxonomy): domain Eukaryota; kingdom Metazoa; phylum Chordata; class Actinopteri; order Salmoniformes; family Salmonidae; genus Salmo; species Salmo trutta. The sequence continues at coordinate 10,980,443 of NC_042994.1, forward strand.
TTTCTAGGGGAAGTTTATCCGGATCAACTTTGATGTCAATGGATACATTGTGGGAGCCAACATTGAAACTTGTATCCTTTCAATCAATGCGTCTTCATAGTACTAGAAGGACTTGTATATTTATTTAACCAGGCAAGTCAGTTAAGAACAAATTCTTATTTTCAATGAAGGCCTAGGAACAGTGGGTTAACTGCCTTGTTCAGGGGCAGAATGACAGATTTTTACCTTGTCAGCTCAGGGATTCGATCTTGCAACCTTTCGGTTACTAGTCCAACGCTCTAACCACTAGGCTACACTGCTGTATGTATGTATGTATGTATGTATGTGCGCCTTCAAGCTACAATCATTTGTTGAAAAAGCTGAGGGATGGGCCTGGATAAATAAACGCACTCAAATTGGACAGCGCTATGGATGCAAGGACTGACCATCCAGGATGGCAACATTTTTAGTTTTAGCCATGTCTCAAAACCCAAAATATAAGCTTGTTTGACTCCAATGTTTGTAAACAAATGTAAAACAGTGGCTAAGCTCATGAGGCATTTAAAGTTATTATTCAAGTATCAATGGGTACATATCATTTGTTTATACGCCCAAAAATCGATGTAGCAACTAAGGATTGTAGCTTTAACATAAAATATTTCATAATTTTTTTTTTTTTCTTGACGAACCATGTTGCCAGATCTGCTGGAGAAGTCCAGAGCCATCCGACAGGCTAAGGATGAAAGGGCCTTCCACGTCTTCTATTACATGCTCACAGGAGCTGGGGACAAAATGCGCTGTGAGTGAGCAGCAAACTCATTTTAACCTGTCATTTTTTTGGGGGTTCAGGGCAATTATTACATTTGTCATTTTAGCAGAAACTCATATCCAAAGTGACTTAAATCAAATTTTATTTGTCACATACAGATGTTAATGCGAGTGTAGCGAAATGCTTGTGCTTCTAGTTCCAACAATGCGGTAATATCCATCGAGTAACCTAACAATTACCTTATACACACAAGTGTAAAGGAATGAATAAGAAAATGTCTAGAACGGCATAGGCAAGATGCAGTGGATGTTAGAGTACAGTGTATATACATATGAGACGAGTAATGTAGAGTATGTAAACCTATGAAGTGGCATTGTTTAAAGTAGCTAGTGATACATTTATTACATCAATTGTTCCATTATTAAAGTGGCTGGAGTTGAGTCAGTATGTTGGCAGCAGCCACTCAATGTTAGTGATGGCTGTTTAACAGTCTGATGGCCTTGAGAGAAAAGCAGTTTTTCAGTCTCTCGGTCCCAGCTTTGATGAATCTGTACTGACCTCGCCTTCTGGATGATAGGGGGGTGAACAGGCAGTGGCTCGGGTGGTTGTTGTCCTAGATGATCTTTTTGGCCTTCCTGTGACATCGGGTGGCGTAGGTGTCCTGGAGGGCAGATAGTTTGCACCCGGTGATGCGTTGTGCAGACCTCACTACCCTCTGGAGAGCCTTCCGGTTATGGGCAGAGCAGCTGCCGTACCAGGCGGTGATACAGCCCGACAGGATGCTCTCGATTGTGCATCTGTAGAAGTTGGTTTTTGGTGACAAGCCAAAAATCTTCATCCTCCTGAGGTTGAAGAGGCCCTGCTGCACCTTCTTCACCACACTGTCTGTGTGGTTGGACCATTTTAGTTTGTCCGTGATGTCTACACTGAGGAACTTAACTTTCTACCCTCTCCTCTACTGTCCTGTGGATGGGGGGCTGCTCCCTCTGATGTTTCCTGAAGTCCACGATCATCTCCTTTGTTTTGTTGACATTGAGTGTGAGGTTATTTTCCTGACACCACACTCCGAGGGCCCTCACCTCCTCCCTGTAGGCCGTCTCGTCGTTGTTGTTAATCAAGCCTACCACTGTAGTGTGGTCTGCAAACTTGATGAGTTGGAGTGCATGGCCACGCAGTCGTGGGTGAACAGGGAGTACAGGAGAGGGCTGAGAACGCACCCTTGTGGGGCCCCGGTGTTGAGGATCAGCGAGGTGGAGATGTTACCTACCCTCACCACCTGGGGGCGGCCCGTCAGAATGTCCAGGACCCAATTGCACAGGGTGGGGTCGAGTTTGGGGGGTACTATGGTGTTAAATGCTGAGTTGTAGTCGATGAACAGCATTCTTACATAGGTATTCCTCTTGTCCAGATGGGTTAGGGCAGTGTGATTGTGTTTGTGGACCTATTGGAGTGGGTCTAGGGTGTCAGGTCGGGTGGACGTGATATGATCCTTGACTAGTCTCTCAAAGCGCTTCATGATGACAGAAGTGAGTGCTACGGGGTGGTAGTCATTTAGCTCAGTTACCTTAGCTTTCTTGGGAACAGGAACAATGGTGGCCCTATTGACGCATGTGGGAACAGCAGACTGGGATAAGGTTTGATTATGTCCGTAAACACACCAGCCAGCTGGTCTGGGGATGCTGTCTGGGTCTGCAGCCTTGCGAGGGTTAACACGTTTAAATGTTTTGCTCACATCGGCTGCAGTGAAGGAGAGCTGGCAGGTTTTGGTAGCGGGCCGTGTCAGTGGCACTTTATTGTCCTCAAAGCGAGCAAAGAAGTTTAGTCTGTCTGGTAGCAAGACATCCTGGTCTGCGACGGGCAGATTTTTCTTTTGTAGTCAGTGATTGACTGTAGACCCTACCACATACCTCTCGTGTCTGAGCCGTTGAATTGCGACTCCACTTTGTCTCTATACTGACACTTTTGTTTGATTGCCTTGCGGAGGGAATAGCTACACTGTTTCCGGTCACCTTGCCCCGATTTTAAAAGCACTGGTTCGCGCTTTCAGTTTTGCGCGAATGCTGCCATCAATCCACGGTTTCTAGTTTAGTAATGTTTTAATAGACGCTGTGGGTATGACATTGCCGATGCACGCCATCGATTAGAGGAACAATTTAGGGTTAAGTTCCTTGCTCAAGGGCACATAGAACCAACGACCTTTGGGTTACTGGCCCAACGCTCTTAACCGCTAGGCTACATGCCGGCCATTATTAGAAGTACAATGGTTAGACTGTAAAAAGTCTATTTTAAATAAAATGATATCCAGTAACACTTAAAGCCTGCAGGTATAATGCTTTATAACTAAAGCATTTATAAGCCTTACTATAAGACATTATAAAATGTGTTATGTCTCTAACCAGCTGAGCTGTGTCTGGAGGACTACAAGAACTACCGCTTCCTGACCCACGGGAACGTGACCATTCCTGGTCAGCAGGACCGTGACCTGTTTGTAGAGACCATGGACGCCTTCAACATCATGAGCATCCCAGAGGAGGAGCGGATAGGTACGCCAACTCCCCCTGTCATGCCTAATTCTTGGCCTATAATACTGTAATACCAAAGTGTTCAAGTAGCCGTTTACAGATCAATGCAATTTATGGAAATAACTGATGACTTTTGACTTTATGGTCTTGTACTCCATCAGGTCTTCTGAAAACTGTGTCCGCTGTTCTCCAGCTGGGCAACATGAGCTTCAAGAAGGAGCGTAACTCTGACCAGGCCTCCATGCCTGATGACACAGGTACTTTACATCTGTTTTTCACTAATCATTTCTGGGGTTTCCCCAGGATTTGTACTGGGTTCATTTTTTAATTTTAGTCCAGCACTAACTCGCCTGTTTCTACTAATCAAGTTCGCTGATTTAATTGAATCAGGTGTTAGTGCTGGGTTGGAACAAAATTGTGCACCCTTTACTCCACCACTTGGGTCCTTAATTAGACTTTGTCTCCTGCAACCCTCCTTCATGGCTTCTACAATCCCTTACCTAATCCATTCATCCAGCACCACCCACTCACCCACCCCTTTCTCTCTCCCTCAGCGGCCCAGAAAGTGTGCCACCTGCTGGGCATGAACGTGACCGACTTCACCCGGGCCATCCTGTCCCCCAGGATCAAGGTGGGCAGGGACTACGTTCAGAAGGCCCAGACCCAGGAGCAGGCTGAGTTTGCAGTGGAGGCCCTGGCCAAGGCCTCCTACGAGAGGATGTTCCGCTGGCTGGTGATGAGGATCAACAAGGCCCTGGACAAGACCAAGAGACAGGGAGCTTCCTTCATCGGCATCCTGGACATCGCTGGCTTTGAGATCTTTGAGGTGAGATGAAGATTGTGGACAATGGTTATGTTTGTTGGTCATTAAATACAAACAATGGATTGGCATGAGTGGTCGTTGATTGTCAATTGGTTTTCAAATTGGATCTTCCTCTCTATTTAGATGCATGGATGCCTTTTACTGCTTTCTCACATTAAGAAACTTTCCATTTCTGGGTTCCCACCAAAAAGGTCTATCTAATGAATGTGTACCTTGTCTTTTCCCCTCTTTCTCCTGTAGCTGAACTCGTTTGAGCAGCTGTGCATCAACTACACCAATGAGAAGCTGCAGCAGCTGTTCAACCACACCATGTTCGTCCTGGAGCAGGAAGAGTACCAGAGAGAGGGTATCGAGTGGAGCTTCATCGACTTCGGCCTGGACCTGCAGCCCTGCATCGACCTCATCGAGAAGCATGTAAGTATATTGCAACTACCTCTTCCCTAATGGACCTGAGGCTTATGTGATTTGTTCTGTTCCAAATTACACATGTTGTCTTTTGACCACATAAACAGCAATCCATCCTTTGGTTTTGTTTACCTGGCTGCTGTCACCAAATGATAACTTGAGCATTTTTCCCCAAAACCAATGCAAGTCAATATCCCCTAAAGTTGGCCTATGTTTTAAATGTCTTGCATAACCTAACATGCACTGAATTAGTATCTCCAGAAGTAGCTGAGTGTTTATTTTTGTCCACCTTTCCCTCTGTTCCTAGGCCAGTCCTCCTGGTGTGCTGGCTCTGCTGGATGAAGAGTGCTGGTTCCCTAAGGCCACAGACAAGAGCTTTGTGGAGAAGGTGGTTCAGGAGCAGGGCAACAACCCCAAGTTCCAGAAGCCCAAGAAACTCAAGGACTCTGCCGACTTCTGCATCATCCACTACGCTGGAAAGGTCAGTTTACCACTTGTGGCGAATCTATCAATCACTAATTGGGTGGCAGAATTTGGTACTTTATGAAAGTTTTCAGAGATCCTACAACCAGGATTTCTGGAAAAACCAAGGAATTTTGCCAGAATTGATCTTTAACTCGAGCAAATTGATAAAACCACAACTTCTTGAAAGGTCAGCTATGTGATCACAAAATGGTTCCTCTCTCCCCCTCTCCAGGTGGACTACAAGGCAGATGAGTGGCTGATGAAGAACATGGACCCCCTGAATGACAACGTGGCCACGCTGCTCAACCAGTCCACTGACAAGTTTGTGTCGGAGCTCTGGCGAGACGGTAAGTCTCGAGATACTGAGCGCTGACTAGACCAGTGGAGTCTGAGGGGAGGAGGGCTCATAATGATGGTTATCAAATGCATGAAAACCATTTATTATGAGCCGTTCCCTCAGCAGCCTCCACTGGACTAGAAAGTAACTGGGTTGGGCTGTAGACTCTAATAGTGTGATGTCACCTACTGTTGGTACATAGAACTGCATGATTGGTGTTGACCAATAGAACTGCAGCAACCTTTCTGTATGTTTGAACTGAGAAAGTGCATGGTGAAAAAAGAACTGCAGGAAAGATGAGTTGATAAGTGTTACCTATGATCCTGCTCCTCTTCATTCTCCCTTTCTCTCTCAGTGGACCGTATTGTGGGCCTGGACAAAGTTGCTGGGATGTCTAACGGGGGGGTGCACGGGGCCACTAAGATCCGTAAGGGCATGTTCCGCACGGTGGGCCAGCTCTACAAGGAGCAGTTGTCCAACCTCATGACCACTCTCAGGAACACCAACCCCAACTTCGTCCGCTGCATCATACCCAACCACGAGAAGAAGGTATGGTGTCTACAGTCATCAAATCTTCCATTGAACAACGAGTGTTTTGACTATCATAATAAATATATGATAAACGATAAATACGAGGCACAGGCAGTTGGTCTTTGCTTCAGCACATGTACTTTAAAATTAATATTTAAAATCCTGACTCTTCACTTTATCACTGTCAGGCTGGTAAGCTGGAGCCCCATCTGGTTCTGGACCAGCTGAGGTGTAATGGAGTTCTGGAGGGAATCCGTATCTGCAGACAGGGCTTCCCCAACCGCATTGTCTTCCAGGAGTTCAGACAGAGGTAACCACGGAAACATATCTTTGTGGTCATCTCCTTCCTGTTTATCAGTTTCACTGAGCAGACTAGCCTGTTATTGTTTCAGTGTCTAATCTTCTTAAACTTCTTCTGTTTTCCCAGATATGAGATCCTCACTCCCAACGCCATTCCCAAGGGATTCATGGACGGCAAACAAGCCTGTGTGCTCATGGTAAGAGGCGTCAGACCAAACAATCATCAGTCTTCCAATGTCATTCCCAAATGTCATCCTCTCTCCTTCCTCTTCCCAGATCAAGGCCCTGGAGCTGGATTCCAACCTGTTCCGGATTGGCCAGAGTAAGGTGTTTTTCCGGGCTGGTGTCTTGGCCCAGCTGGAGGAGGAGAGGGACATTAAGATCACTGACATCATCATCAGCTTCCAGTCCTGGTGTCGTGGATACGTGGCCCGCAAGTAAGGAGCTCGTCATTTAGAGCAGTAACTAGCAGAGGTTTGGCTTATGGTTTTATACTGCGTATTAGCTGGTGTGAGCGCGCTACGTACACATACTCCAATAACATGTAGATTGACGAGTGTCTTTTTTTCTGCCTCCAGAGCCTTCACGAAGAGACAGCAGCAGCTGACTGCTATGAAGGTGATCCAGAGGAACTGTGCCGCTTACCTCAAACTCAGAAACTGGCAGTGGTGGAGGCTCTTCACCAAGGTACATGCACTCTGTTTCAAATCAATATGGGAGCATCCTAATATCAGTGTTGCAGACCTCATCCCTTACTCCTCAGCTACCTGCGTTGTCCTGAGTGCCCGTCCTTTTTCCCTACTCCCCCAGGTGAAGCCTCTGCTACAGGTGACCAGGCAGGAGGAGGAGATGCAGGCTAGGGAGGATGAGCTGGAGAAGACCAAGGCGAGGCAGCAACAGACTGAGGAGCAGCTGCAGGAGTTTGAGGCCAAGCAGCAACAGGTATGGAGTGTCCCTTCTAGTAATTCTATTTATATGGCTTGGACTAAGCCCCAATGTAAGGTAATGACTGGTACACTCAGAATGATTATGAATTGGTGCCTTTCAATATGTCTTGTTGGGGTGGTTTCCCAGACAGACTAATCCTGGACTAAAGCATTTAACTGAGATTCTCCTTTGAGTTTGATATTTAGTCCAAGGCTTAATCTGTCCAGGAACTCACCCCTACTGTCTTATAAATTGTTGGTGGATGGAGTGAGTAACTTCCATACCAGTTTAACACCATAGTATCATAAACCAACCAGCATGTCAGCCTTACATCATTGCCCTGTTTATAACACATGCCCCCCCCCCCCACCAGCTGAATGCAGAGAAGCTAGCCCTGCAGGAGCAGCTGCAGGCGGAGACAGAGCTGTGTGCCGAGGCAGAGGAGATGCGCTCCAAGCTGGCCACCAGGAAGCAGGAGCTGGAGGAGATCCTTCACGACCTGGAGTCCAGAGTGGAGGAGGAAGAGGAGAGGGTCACCCAGCTACAGACCGAGCGGAAGAAGATGCAGACCAACATCACGGTAGATTTTTTTTTTTTTTTTTTTAATTATTTATGGTGAACTCTAACTTTTCCTTGTTAATTAAGCCTTGTGGTCCAAACCTGTCAGTCACATGTAAATAGTAAGAAATTACCTTTTCATTTCCCCTATTAAATTGCATTCGCAAATTGTCAATTTTAATTTTCCCTTCCATTTCACCCTCAAAGGCTGTGGCACTTTTTAATGAACTTGGAGAGGAAGGGAGTGATGGCAGGAATTGAGGTGAAAACATCTGAATGAAAACATTCCATCTCTCTCCCTCTGTCTGTAGGACCTGGAGCAGCAGCTGGATGAGGAGGAGGCAGCCAGGCAGAAGCTGCAGCTGGAGAAGATGACCACAGATGCCAAGCTGAAGAAGATAGAGGAGAATGTCATGGTGCTGGATGACCAGAACAACAAACTCATTAAGGTTTGTAGTACAAGTTGATGCGTTGACATGTTTTTTTCAGATGGCTGGAAGAATAAAATAATCAATTGGGCAGTAATTCATTCCAGCAATAAAGCAAGTAATCATGGACCAACTTTTATTAAGAGTAAATTACTGTTAGGCATTCAGGGACTAGGTGTTATCTATGAATGTAATATCCGGTCGTGCTCTTATGGTTCAGACATTGTATAACCTGAGGTTGTTGTGTGACCGTGTGTGGGGTTATTTGTTTGCAGGAGAAGAAGCTGTTGGAGGAACGTGTCTCAGAGTTCACCACCAACCTGACTGAGGAGGAGGAGAAGTCCAAGAGCCTGCAGAAACTCAAGAACAAGCACGAGGCCATGATCACTGACCTGGAGGGTAGGTGGACCATAGACCTACAATGACATAGATTCTATGTTTGAGGTGAACCACTTTTCCCTTGTCTCTTATCCTTCGTCTGTACTGATCTGAAAAGCGCCGGTGAGGGTGATCTGAGACCACTTTAAAGTATTGAGACACAACCCTGGTTTCCCTCTTCTTCACCAGACCGGCTGAGGAAGGAGGAGAAGAGTCGTCAAGAGCTGGAAAAGAACCGCAGGAAGCTGGAGGGAGACTCCACGGAGCTGAATGACCAGATGGCTGACCTGCAGGCCCAGATAGCCGAGCTCCGAGCCCAGCTGGCCAAGAAGGAGGAGGAGCTAATGGCTGCTCTGGCCAGGTGAGGGAAGGGAAACGCCTGACTGGACAAAGGGTCTAAATTCTATTTCTGATTGTGTATCAAAAGTATTTTTGACATTTTTTGAAGTGACGCATTATAGGCTGCATTTATGAAGATAAACACAGGCCACATTAAATTGGCTCGCGGCCCACATTTGTTTGGCCTGAAGGAGATGTTATTTTACTTTCCATTGAGAGTTTGATCTGCTGTTTGTTAGGATCTCATTAAGCCCATACAGTAAAACCAAAGTCTACAAAATAGTCTTGTATGGCTTTAATTTCAATGCTTTCCACTCTAACCCCCTTCACTCCCCACCACCCTCCAGGATAGAGGAGGAGGCCGCGGCCAAGAACACAGCCCAGAAGAAGATCCGGGAGCTGGAGGCCCAGCTTTCTGAGCTGCAGGAGGACCTGGAGCTGGAGAGGGCTGCGAGGGCCAAGGCTGAGAAACACCGCAGGGACCTGGGAGAGGAGCTGGAGGCTCTGAAGACTGAGCTGGAGGACACACTGGACTCTACTGCAACACAGCAAGAGCTCAGGTACTGGGTGTGTGCATATATACATACACAAAGTTGGAGGTGAAGGACAGCAAGATGGTGGTTTGCAATGTGTAAATGTTAAGTTTTAGTAATAGACAATTACCCGTTGAGAAGACCTATGGTGATATTCCCCTCTTTCTCCTCCATCCTGTTCAGAACCAAGCGTGAGACTGAGGTGACCCAGCTCAAAAAGGCTTTGGAGGATGAGGCCAAGGTACACGAGCAGCAGGTGGCCGACATGAGGCACAAACACAACCAGGCCTTCGACGAGCTCAACGAACAGCTGGAGCAGGCCAAGAGGGTGAGAGCTCACTTAAACTGCATTATACTGTTCATATGTGGGAATTTCTGTTTTTTTGGGAGGGGGGGGGGGGGGGGCATATGGTTCTCTAATATGACCGTGTGAATGGTGGAATCTTTATTTTAATTTTATATTGCCTGACGGTTGACCGGTCAGCCCGTAACATTCAACATTTTACTGTAGTAGTTTGTATTTCATATTGAAGTCTTCATCTGCATGAATTCATATAACCAACACTACAACATTAACTTTCTCAGAAGTAAAACATACTGTACATTATAGTATTTCGGTAGAGAACGGCTGACGTAACCTCCTGCCCATGTGTCTGCTCGTTCAGAACAAGGCGTCGGTGGAGAAAGCCAAGCAGGCTATGGAAAGCGAACATAGTGAGCTGGCCATCGAGCTGAAGACCCTGGCCCAGGGGAAGAGTGAGTCGGAGCAGCGCAGGAAGAAGGCCGAGACCCAGTTCCAGGAACTGCAGATCAAACACACTGAGAGCGAGATGCAAAGGAAGGAGCTGGCTGACAAGGTGGCCAAGATGCAGGTGGGTGTGGCCTGGATGTTGGATGCTTGGCTGTAGCTGATGGTAAGAGGGTGGATGAATGGGGATCCAGAACACTTTGGGGGATTTCAAAGTATTATTATGTTGGGTTGGTGGATGGATAGATGAATGTTATACAACTTTATTTGTCACATGCACCGACTACAACAGGTGTAGACCTTAGAGTGAAATGCTTACTTACGAGCCCTTAACTCCATTTCTTTAACTGCATTGTTAAGAAAATATTTACAAAATAAATTAAAGTACACAATAAAATAACAAGAGGCTATATACAGGGGGTACCGAGTCGATGTGCAGGGCTACAGGTTAGTCGAGGTAATTTGTACATGTAGGTAGGGGTGAAGGGACTGCATAGATAAACGGTGAGTAGCAGCAGTGTAAAAACGGGGGGGGATAATGGATTCCCTGTGGCTCAGTTGATGAAGCATGGTGTTTGCAACGCCAGCATGGTGTGTGCAACGCCAGGGTTGTGGGTTCGATTCCCACGGGGGGCCAGTACAGAAAAAATGCATGAAATGTATGCATTCACTACTGTAAGTCGCTCTGCATAAGAGCGTCTGCTAAATGACTAAAAATGTTAATTCCTTTGTCTTGTCTAGTCTGAGCTGGACAACGTCAACAGCGTGTTGAGTGTGGTTGAGGGCAAGTCCGTCAAGGCAACTAAAGACCGTTCCACTGTGGAGTCTCAACTGCAGGATGTACAGGTAAGGTATCACACACCCATGTTGTGCTGTTTAGAAATGGCCTTACACACACACACACACACACACAACTTTTCTTTCCCTCCTTTTGTCCTCTTTTCTAGGCGCTGCTCCAGGAGGAAACTCGTCAGAAGCTCTCGTTCTCCACTCGTCTGCGTCAGATGGAGGACGAACAGAACAACCTGAGGGAGACGCTGGAGGAAGAGGAGCAGGGCAAGAAGAACACAGAGAAGCAGCTCTACACCCTCCAAGCGCAGGTTGCTAGCACATTCCTGTCCCTCTACCTCCATAATACTATCCAGTTTTGTTTCCCCTATCGTGCATGTGTTACACCACCTCTCTGAATGCTTACAGAAATCTTTTGATTTTTTTTTTTTTCAATAAAATCCCGATTTTTGAATTATGCCACCTTGTACGCTAGGACATAGACCATGAAGTCTGAGGCATGTCATGTATTTTACATTTTGACACGGCTTGAGCTTGACCAATCAGCGCTACATGTCATGTGAATCTTCCTCTCCTCTCCCCTTTTACCTCTCTACCAAACTTCTCTTATCCTCAGCTGACGGAGATGAAGAAGAAGATGGAGCTGGAGACCCAGTCCCTGGAGGGGGCGGAGGAGAACAAGAAACGTATGCAGCGGGAGCTGGAGGCTGTGGTCCAACAGCTGGAGGAGAAGGCATCGACCTACGACAAACTGGACAAGACCAAGACCCGTCTGCAGCAGGAACTAGATGACATGATGGTGGACCAGGACAACCTCAGGCAGACGGTGTCCAACCTGGAGAAGAAGCAGAAGAAGTTCGACCAGGTGAATGAGTTGATGGGTGACGATGGCATAGAGGTTCTATTGCAGAGGTGGGCAGTGAGCACCTCCGGTCCTGGATGGCCAAAGACTGGAACCACTGCAGCCCTCAAGGACTAGATAACCCTGTTTTTAGAGACTTATTTGCTAGATTGAATCACTGGCCCATGACAAGCGATTCATAAAACAAACCTGTAATGAATGATCTATGCATCATGATGTATTGATCAATCATTTCATGTTCAAACTGTCTTACTGAAATACCTTCTCGCCTGTCCCTATAACAGATGCTGACTGAGGAGAAGACCATCTCCAGCCGGAATGCTGAGGAGAGGGACCGGGCTGAGGCCGAGGCCAGGGAGAAGGAAACGCGGGCCTTGACTCTGACCCGCGAGCTGGAGGCCATTAAGGACCTGAAGGATGAACTGGACCGGGCCAACAAGGTCCTCAAGGCAGAGATGGAGAACCTGGTCTCATCGAAGGACGATGTCGGTAAAAGTGTAAGTCCGATCACAGATGATGTTGTAGAACTCTCTAGAAGGATAGTGGAATTATTGATGGTGGGTGAATCAAGTTCTCAATTCATTGCGTCCTATCTTCTAGACTCCTAAAAATGCAAGTCCAGTCTGACCTTCTCCAATGTGTTTTGCTAAGGTGGCAAATCGGGAGGATGTGAGGAAAGACTTGAGGATAGTTTGGGACTTTTCCAAATGCTGCAAAATGTGATTGCACCATCCCTCCCAAACTCCCTCATTCATCCTTTTTGTCTCTTGGTGCAGGTCCATGAGCTGGAGAAAGCGAAGCGTGCCATGGATCAACAGCTGGAGGAGATGCGCGTGCAACTGGAGGAACTGGAGGACGAGCTGCAGACCACGGAGGACGCCAAGCTGCGTCTGGAGGTCAACATGCAAGCCATGAAGGCTCAGTCCGACAGGGACCTGCAGGCCAGAGACGAGCAGGGTGAAGAGAGGAGGAAGCAGCTGGTCAAACAGGTACTGGGTTGTGTTCACTACATACCAGTTGGAAGAAAACAGTCTGAACCCGGAAGGGACTACTTATCCAATAAGAAATGCTCATTTAAAAAAAAAAAAAAAAATTGAACCTACTAAATACAACCTTGGCTCTGTGTGATCCCCAGGTGCGTGAGATGGAGACTGAGCTGGAGGATGAGCGGCGGCAGAAATCCCTGGCCATGGCTGCTAAGAAGAAGCTGGAGGTGGACCTGGGAGAACTGGAAGCAGGCATCAGCATGGCCAACAAGGGCCGTGACGAGGGCCTCAAACAGCTGAAGAAACTGCAGGTAATATAGAGGGACGCACACAGGAGGGCAGTGAGTTTTGAGGCAATCTGTTTTACTGGTATTTCCAGGATTGTCCGCTAGTGTTGCTGCATGTAGGAAATGTTTGTAATTGACACAAGCCGTTTCCAATCAATTAAAAGATGTTGGCTTGCCAATTGCTAGACCTGAGTCTCGGTCGGGGCTACCCCCTGAAATTCCTACATTATACTTCCATGGTTGGTTTCTTTGACTCTCCCCTTTTAATTGACTTTTTTTTTTTTTTTGCTACAACTTCCAAGTCTGTTAGAGGATCAGCTTGTGCAAATTGAGGTATAGAATCAATGATCTACAAAAAGTATTCCCTGCCAAATAATAGGTTTTGTGCATTGCGTTAGTTATGTTATGGGGGTGAAAGGTAGTGTTAGGACATAGACAAACACACTACCATGATACACTCCATCCCCAGGTGGCAGCAGCAACCGGGTCGAGATGCTGAGCCAAGCCTTTGAAGGTGATAGTCAGTGTCCCAGCTGGCGTAGCTTGAGGCTGCTGGTTTTGTTTGGTGGCCACGAGGCCTTTCCTTTTTTCTTTAGTCTGGGTATGCCTTTGTGTGTTTTGTCACCATCTGAACAAATAACCTGCTTACCACGGATACCATTTTGTTTGTCTCTGTGTGCTGTCAATGTAGTTTTGTGAGCGAATGCTAACTAGCATTAGCGCAATGATGAAGTCTATGGGTAGCAATGTAGATGTTTGTCTATAGTATGCTAGGAGAGGTTTTGAGCAGTGTTAGTGAGTTTCAGCTGATGGGTTTTGGTGGTCAAATGTTTGGAGGTGGTCACAATGTTAGTACATTGTTTGCAGCTGGTATTCCTTATCTACAGTAAAGAATTTTATTTTTTGGTATTTGTTTTGCAGGATTAGGTTTCTCAGTTGGGAGTCTGAGGATGTGTTAGCGCTAGGCTAGTGGATAACTTATAGGTTGGTAGCGGTTATCTCCGAGGCTTGGAGCATGTGCATGTGTTTGGTTAGCGGTGAGCTAGTGGCTAACTGACTTGTCAGTTGATTTATTGGTTCTCTTTGGCATACTGATTTTAACTATAGGGGCATTTGAGCCAGCAGTGTTGTGTAGAGGATGGTGGGGTTTTCCTCAAGCTAACAAGGGATCAGTTATTTCAGTGGCAGAAATGCTGGAGGTTGGAATGGCAGAGGAGTTGAACAAGGTAGAGGTTACTTTGAATGGTCAGTGCTTTTTGGGATCCTTGGGACATCCCTTAACTCAAACCTTAACCCCTACTTTAACCATAATATTTTTCCACTTCAAATGGGGGACGTCCCAAGGATCCCAGATAGTGAGGACTGTTGGTGGGTGTGGCGTGATGAATGATGTATTTAAAGGGCAGCGGCCATGCTTAGTGTTCCACAACCTAACCCACTTTGTCAACTGGTCATTCAGAACAGCACTTTGTTTAATTGACATTCTACTTTGTTTCGTACTGAACGCAGCCCGAGCGGCGTTTCTCATGGAGAGTTTTGAGGTATGCCCAGTTAGTAAAGTTACACATGTTCAGAAGAGTGCTGATGAAAAAACAATAGGGAGGAAGATTTGTGGGTGGACCCTGGAGGGAACATTATTTGCTGAACTAGATGGTGGTTCCCAGGGAGTGGTTGTTGTCTCTAGCTGAGACCACCTGGGCAGAGATATGATGCCTTCTGCAGGTTGATGTGTCTTTAAGCTTGTGGTTCCTCAGCAGGTTGACCGTGAGCTTGGTTAGGTGTCAGATTTAGCTGACAATTTTTCTCACTAAACTGTGAAGGAGACTGTTCCCAGTCGTGATGCTAGTGAGAATCCGCTGGAAGACCTGATCTGGGTTTTGCGGGGTGACGCTGCTGTTTTTTGAGGAGAATCGGGAGATTGAAAAATAGAGTTTGGAAGAGCCAGATCCACCAGTTTTGTCACTTCCTGTTGAGGAGCAGTTGACCGTTCCTGTCGCATGGAGGCCTAATGCGTCTCCTGTTAAGGTGGAGGAATGTGAGGATATGGCTAGCGGTTTCCCTCCAGTGAGCACTCCGGGCTGAGCAAAGAGGTGTTGGGGAACGGGGTTGTTCCTATTGAGTTTTCTGTAGTTGGTTAATGTTCACTTGTCCCTGGTGGTGGTTGCTCCAAGTCTCTCATCGGCGCGTGCATATCAGATGGCGCTTGTGACATAGGCCTAGTTAATGGAGTTGGTCTCAGTTTAGAACCAGAGGGGTCACAGCTGGTCCCTTGTACAAACCAAGTCAGACTTTTGGCAGGAAGTAATTACCTGAGTGCAGAGCAGTGAATTTGGTTTTAACTTCTGGTTTTGAGAATGGCTTGATCTCACACACACTGTAACCTTCTCTGTGCACCAAAAGTGAGCTGAAGACATGTTTAACAGCTGCTGGAAGGTTTACACAGACACAAACTTAGTTCACAGCTCACTATAAAATTAGGCAGTGTGCAGTCTTTCGGTAGCGCGATACCAAGCCCTACAGTCTGGTGTGGTACTTGACTCAGTCCTTTGTGGTTCTCCTCCTATACAGGCCCTGTTGAAAGATCAGATGAGGGAGCTGGAGGATCTGCGTCTGTCCAGGGACGAGGCCCTCAACATGGCCAAGGAGAATGAAAAGAAGGTCAAGACAATGGAGGCTGACACCATCCATCTCCAGGAGGTATGCCCGTCTGCAGGTCTTTCGCTCGCTGTCTCCACCCCCACTGTCCGTGTTCTTATGCTCCTCATGACAAACTCCTCTCAATCTTCCATAGGAGTTGGCGTCTGCTGAGCGAGTCAAGAAACAGGCCCAGACAGAGAGGGATGAACTGCAGGACGAGCTCAACAGCTACAACGCTAAGAAGTACGGCTCACACACCTGAAATTGCATTAATTTGCATGGAGTCTGCCATTTCTGTGATGGTGTTCTTCCTCCCAACCAAAATGTATCTCTCTTCCCCCTCAGTTCCCTGACGGTGGATGAGAAGAGGAGGCTGGATACTCGTATCGCTAAGCTAGAGGAGGAATTGGAGGAGGAGCAGTTGAACACAGAGATGGTCAACGACCGCTTGAGGAGAAACACACTGCAGGTAATGAACTGATCGCAAAGCTGAGGAGCTGCACCCAGAAAGTATTTCAATTTATCTGGGTTAGTCACAAGGAGATAAAGGGAGAAGAGGGATTCTGGTTGAAGAATAATTGGTCTGTTTATGTAGTGTTTCAACCTGAATCATTAGAGCTCTATTTGTAAGAGAATGACTCAATTGAGACAAATGCACCATGTTTAAAGTTATGGGCCGGCCACTACATTGTCCAGTTCATCTCAATACATAGTGTTTTCCATACCTCCACACTCTCCGCCCTAGACCGACCAGCTGATCACTGAGTTGACAGCGGAGCGCAGTACCGCCCAGCGCCTGGAGGGGACCCAGGCCCAGCTGGACCGGCAGAACAAGGAGCTGAAGCTCAAGCTGCTGGAGATGGAGGAGACCGTGAAGTCCAGGTACAAGGCCTCTATCGCTGCCCTGGAGGCCAAGATGCTGCAGCTGGAGGAGCAACTGGACTTGGAGTCCAAGTAAGTGAAAAACCATTGGCTCGGTCTTTCCTCAATTCATCACGTCCTCTCTCCTTGCTTCCTTCTCAATGTATTGTAGGAGAGGATCCAAGGTCCCTCCCCTTCGACCTCCTATGCATTTTGAGAAGCAGGTTAGGAGAAAACGTCCCTTTTACATGAGTAATGTCTTGACTTTTTTTTTTCCTGTTCTAAGGGAGCGTCAGCAATCGTCCAGGCTGGTCAGGCGCACGGAGAAGAAGCTGAAGGAGGTGCTGCTGCAGGTGGAGGACGAGAGACGCAACACAGAGCAGTACAAAGCAGAGGTGGGTCCTCTCTGCATAGAACTAGATCAATTACCCCTATATCAGTAGCACCATGGGTATATATCTGTGGAGGCTGCTGAATTGCTAGAATGGAGCGAATGGCATGGAAGCCATATGTTTGTATTTGATACCATTCTGCCTCAGCCATTACTATGAGCCCGTCCTCTCCGATTTAAGGTGCTACCAACCTCCTGTGGTGTGTGTGTGTGTAGTCCCAGGTGCAATGTAACCAGACAAGCGATATGACGGCTGCAGATTGTATAATCTCCATCTATTGTAAAGGTCTGGGGTGTTCATTAGTCAGATTGTTTTCCAACAGAAACGTTTACTGTAGGAACCAATCTGAAATAGAGGGAGAGGGACCTAACTGTATTTGTCCTGTAAACTCTAGTTTTTGTTAAATGTTTTCTGTTTGGAATAAACGATTTGTAACAAATCGTTTATCGCAACAGTCGAAACATTTTCCAATGGAAACCGATGAATATACCCCAGATAATTTGTGCAGACCTGTCCTGAATCTGTGCTGATATCTGGAAAACAACCAGAAGCCACATGCTGTATAGATGCAGCCATTGAACCACCTTGCACAGTTACTGTATAGCCTCCACAGATGAAGGATACATAGATTTGCAGCCACTGATCGAACATCCTCTGCCTGACTCCACAGGCAGACAAGGCGAACAACCGCACACGTCAGCTAAAGCGTCAGCTGGAGGAGGCAGAGGAGGAAGTGACACGGGCCAACGCCAACCGCAGGAAGCTGCAGCGGGAGCTTGAGGATGCCACTGAGTCGCAGGACGCCGTGACCCGAGAGGTCAGCACCCTGAAGAGCAAGCTCCGGTGTGTTGGTCCCTCCACTGTATTTTCATTAATGAAATGTTGCACAAGGTTTAGTTAGAAATGGATTGTGTAGAGCAATTGCAGTCATAAAACCTGTTACCAAATATCTCTGAAGTGGTTTATTTACTCTTTGCAGGCGTGGGGACTTGCCTTTAAACATGCGCCGCGTCATGAATCGCACAGACATGGGGGACAGTGATGAGGAGATGGATCTGCCCAGCGACGCTTCCAAGCCTATACCTGAGTGAGATGAACGTGACCGGAGAGAGCAGCCAACTTTTACAGGGACCATACTTGAAATGCAACATCTATCATAGATTTAAATAGTGCATTCTATAGCTGACTGCTCACTCAGCCATGCTTGCTATCATACAAATAATTGTATACCAAGACTTATACTATTCTCTTCAGTGTCCATTTATGACAAATCTGTTTTGTTCAGATAGGAGATTTCAGATGGTTCTCCTAGATTTACTAATTCACATTTGAAATCTGTACAAAGCATTTTGTGCATGTGTGCAAAACAAATCTGTGGCCAAATTATATATTTTGTCATGAATGTGATTTTTTTTTTTTTTTTTTTTTGAGGCTAGCTTTCCAAATTTCACATTCTAGATCCATTTTTGTACTCTGCCATTTTCAATATTATACAAAGTATATTATTCAGACATGGTTTAGCAGCTTAAATTGTTGGTGTGGCTAGAATACACCACAATATCCGCTGCTTTTCTATTTTTTGTTTTCTCTCTCTCTGGAACTTGTATGATACTGTTTCTGCCATCTTTTGCTGTGCACATATGGACTTATTTTCTTTATGAATGCAGTAATTTAATATGGTTTATTGGTGTTGTAATATGTACTTCTGTATAAAAAAAACACTTTCTGCACGCACAGCTATATTTCTCTATTAATCCACATATTGTAGTACTTGCATCACATTAGGACATGAGGTTTGCACACAGATATTACATCTACAGATGGAGCCTGCACTTTATATGTAACGGTCACACTGGAACAAAGTTTGTGCATTCACTGAGAATAATTACAACCTTAACACTTGCAAATCGTATTATGCTGAAGTGTGTGTGTGTGTGTGTGGGGGTCTTTTCTGATGGTTATTGGTGTCTTGAAATTGACTGCTTTGAGTTGCTCCATGTGCTCTGCTAAATGGGGAAAATGGTGGGTTAGCTGGCACTGTTCTTTGCACATGGGTGGCAGTGAATACTACATGGTGTGAGTTCTTCATATCTAAGACTAGATACTCTTTTTAAATCTAGCTCTGTCACTTTCATTTGTTATCGCACTTTCAATTTTTTTTTATAATTGAGCGCTTATAGAGATTCTGCAAGATATAGTGGGGGATGGCTGCTTTTGCTAAAATTTCACTCAAGGTTTAATGAATTCTAACTGAGGGGTATATTGACTCTTATTTCAGAGTATTTTATCAGATGCCATGTTTCAATAAAGTTATATTTTAAATGGAAATGACTATTTGTAACCCTGAAATTAATATTGTGATGCAGCGACTATGATATTCACACTAACGGAATAAACAGTTAAGACCGCCCAAATATGCCCAATTGGTTTAATATATTTTCAAGTTCATAACCGTGCACTCACAATTGCATGGTATTCTTTCACTAATAGCTACTGTAAAATGGACAGTGCAGTTATTAACAAGAATTTAAGCTTTCTGCCCATATCAGATGTCTATGTCCTGGGAAATGTTCTTGTTATTTACAACCTGCTAATCACATTAGCTCAACCGTCCCACAGGGAGAATACCGATCGCGTAGAGGTTAATACATTTTGAACAAATGCAATGGTTCTTTGAATCAGTTAAATGTGTGTACACTGCTGCCATCTAGTGGCCAAAATCTAAATTGCACCTAACCTGGAATAGTACATTATTGCCTTTCTCTTGCATTTCAAAGATGATTGGGGGGACATGTATTTTTTTTCTTTATCTTTTATCAGATCTGTGTTATTCTCCTACATTAATTACACATTTACACAAACTTAAGTGTTTCATTTCAAATGCTATCAAATGTATGCATATCCTTGCTACAGGCAGATTTGGGTATGTCATTTTAGGCAAAGATTTGGAAAAAAGGGGACGATCCTTTAACCCTTCTGTTTGTTAAATGTTAATTCTGTGTTCCCGGTCCAAAATGACCACCCCATCATAGCGGATTATAAATACATATTACCTAATAGATCTTTTTATGAACTTGTAATGTTCACTAACTTTTGAACTTGTATTTGCTATTTATGGCCTGTAGGCCTCACTGACCTGAGCTCATACAACTAATTTTTGAGTAAAAGCATAATGTATGGATTATTTTGACTAACAAATACTCAGATGAAACCTATTGTGCTATTTATCACAGACTACTTTGTGTCAAAGTTTAACAAGGACTCTCTCCTCATCAGTCATGATCAAAGACATGATCAAGAGCCTCACATAGAGTATACTGTTTGGTCATTGTGCTGCCACAGAATGAATTGTGAGCAAAGCCTCAAAAAAGCTTCATATACCAGAGCTGCAAGAAAAGTTATATATTATTGAAACAATGTTACGATTGTTTGTGAGAATAGAATGCCGACAGGTGTGGTTCCCGTGGGGGAACGATTCTATTGGGGAAAGGTTCCTGTGGGGGTTGCCAAGAAGGGGAGTTGAGCTGTGTGTGTGTGTGTGTGTGTGTGTGCTCAAACACACATGCATGTGGGGGTCTGGGAGAGGAAGTGTGTCCCTCTGAAAGGGCATGTGCCTGAACTAAATTTTATACACTAATTGTAGTCTCACCCATTCATTTCGAATGACCGGGAACACCACAACTGTACAAAAGTTAAATAAAACACCCAACATTTTATGAAAATAATCTAAATGTATTTTGTGTGTTCAGATGCCCTGTGCGGACAACGTCATGGAACCTTGTGACAATCAGATTAAATGATGAACTACATTTTTCAGAGAGAAAATGTGTAAAACTGTCCAATTCGACCGGAACACAGCAGGAGGTTAAAACAATGGTGTGATACCACAAATTAGCTACTGTATTTACACACGTGCAGTCCTCAAGTACACCACCAGACGGTTCAAAGAGTAGAACTAGAAATATTGCCTATGCTTCCCTCCCACTGTACATTTTGCAGTGGAAAGCGAGATGAAACCGGTTCACAACCAGTTGGCCCCGACTGGTACCGGGTAGAGAGGAGGGGCTTGGCGCATCTCGCACTAACGTTACAGGTTTGACATTTCCCGACGCCGACGAGAAACAAGGTGCATGGCAACAACTGCATAGTGGTCTACGTGTTAAATCTAGTGAATTATATCTTACTAGCTAGAAGATGGCTACAATTTGGTATCTGTGAGCAGTCAATGTTTTAGTACAAAGCCAGCCAACTACTTTTGCTAGCATTACATTAGCAAAGTCAGTACAGCTAGCTAGCTAGCTTCATTTTGGTGAGACAGTTTGCTAGCTACCTAACGAGTAAACGGAGTATTTCTTTTAGCTAAACACCATTATAGTATTACTCAAAAGGTTCGCGCTTACAAGTTAGCTAGCTTTTTGTTCAGCTAACAGTTCGCTAGCTGGTGTGGTGACTTGACTTGTTTCTTGTAGCCTGTCACCGGCAAAATGACTGTCTTTGAACTGAATCAAGTCATCGGTCCCTAACAAACGTCAAAGCCAGGTAAGGTATGTTATGTGCCGTGTGTATGTCATTTGACCACCTTTTCAATAGTTAGAGGTAAGGTTAGCTAACTTCTGTATTCAGTTGGACCTGGTGTAAGCCCTTTTTATAGTTTAATGGCTGTAGCGAGTCTTTGCAAAACATGCGTATGTAATTGGTATAGCTATTCACCCTCTCACTATAGTTGGGGCTGTAAACAAACAGCGACACGACGGCAAGTGAAGGGAAGGAGGCGCTCGGATCGCTTCTTCAGGATTCATCCACTGCATCAGCATCAACGATGGAGTTGGCACTGGTAAGTATGTATACATGAACACTATGTAGTCCACGGGCATTGTCTTTGTTTCTATACAAGCGAACTAACCTGACAGACAGTGATACCGAGTCTCAGAATATGCACTTTAAAGACGAACTATGCAGAAAACGTCCCGCCATTTCCTGGTTGCTAAAAATCTAATAGTTCGCCTAATTTCAGTTTATATGACAAACGTGTAGGGAATCGTTTTATTTAGATTTTATTTTTATTTTTTACCATATAAACCGCTGTGAAATGTTTTTTCCATAACCAAAAATATAGATTTTATCTGATGTTTGTAGTTGGTGTACAAAAGTAAGAAGAAAAAACGAAATTTAGGAACAGGAAGCATAGAAATAAGGCACATAGAGCATATCTACTTCTTAGACTTGCTTTCAATGAGAATGACAGATCTATAAATCAATTTCTGTGAATTTGGTCTTCACCCAAAAAGTTACATATTGCAGCTTTAAAATGTATGTCAACCAATGATTGCAAAGTTAAACAAACTGTACATCTCAGTACACAAGAACTACTTTTAACAATTCCCACAACATTTTACTCAAACACATTTACTTGAACATTGCAGATGCAAAGTTTGGTAACAGAATGATGGCACAAACTGTTATTCTGTTAGCAAACTTTGCATCTGCACTGTTTTTCAAGTAAATTCGTTTTCTGCAAAGATTTGGTTTGAATACCTGGGGTCATGGGCAGGATTTGACTATATTCTCCAGAAGTAAGGAGTTGAAATCTACCAAAGTGCATGGAGGTGAGGCCCAACACCCTTTTATGTTCTACAGGCAGCCCCTCATTGGTCATTGTTGTCTGTTGCCATGGCATTCTTTAGAAAAATAGGACCTATTTTTGTTGTAATGTTGAGAATAATGGGTTGTGAGACTAAGCCTGTGACGTCGGTGTAAAGGAGGCTGCCATAGACTGACAAAGTTGTATTTTCTGTGCAAACATTGTAGTATTCTACTACACTAATTTTACATTGGTTATGTCATCCTGGCCTGGGGAAGACAGTGTAGTGCACACAGGCTGAAAGTCACACATTAATTTGCATAAACAGACTCCAACCACCATCCAATTCTCAGTGACCCATATTTAGTGTCACACACACACAGAAAGACAGACACACACAGTCTAAATCACACACAGCGACACAGCCACTGCATGACTCATACATCGCATTTCATAGAGACAAAATTTGACAGAGAGCGATTTAGAGGGGAGGAGAGAGAGCAGCGCAATTCTGTTGTGTATATGTGTGTGTATGTGCGAATCAACGAGAGTGAGACCAATAGAAGCATGTGGATGAAGCTGGGGTGGGGGTGAGAAGAGAGGTAGCAGGAGAAAACCATTGTGTGTTAGATCGAGAGAGGGAGAGGGAAGCGAGAGATGGCTTATTTTGTAATATGCTGTTCGTAGCAGCAGCACAGAGAGAGAGAGGTGAAAGAGGGAGACATGCAACAGAAACAGGATTCTCAAGGAGGCAAACCCTCAAGCATCTTGGGAAAGGTAGGGAGGATAGCCAGTGGTGTGTGTGTGTTACTGTCAAGTGCCAGTGTGGATGTGTTTTCATGCTATGCTGTTGTGTATTTGTGTCTACATGCTTTAAAAAAAACAATTGTTAATCACCATGATTACAGTATTTGAGATCCGGCATCATACGCCTGTCAGCATCTGTCTTTGTGTGTGTGTCATCTGTGAGTGTGCGTGTGTATATATGTTTGTGTGTCCATGTGTGTTTCAGATTGAGTGTTTAAAATTCACATGTACAGGGTTGCAGGTGTAATTGGATGGTACAGTGAACATCTGTTGCAGGACTAAGTTAAATAAAACAATGAAAATGGTAATAAAAAACAACAATAGAAATAGCACTATATACATAACTGTAGCAGTGACGAATGAATACATGTTCATTGAGGCAGAATAAAGACTGTTGGAGGGGGTGGGGGTGAACATAGGTGGAGTAGCAGGCAGAATAAAGACTGTTGGTGGGGGTGAACATAGGGGGAGTAGCAGGCTGACTAAAGACTGTTGGTGGGGGTGAACATAGGTGGAGTAGCAGGCAGAATAAAGACTGTTGGTGGGGGTGAACATAGGTGGAGTAGCAGGCTGACTAAAGACTGAGGGGGTGTTAAATAAAACAATAGAAATATTAAGAATATACATATTAACAACTGCAACAGTGATGAGTGTCATTGGGGTGGGGGCAGAGTAAGTCAGTTGAGGGGATGGGGGGGCTGTCCATAGGGGGAGCAGCAGGGGGGAGGGGGTAGTAGGTAGCTGACTAGTGGTGGCTATTCAGCAGCCTGATGGTCTGGAGGTAGAAACTATTGGCCAGTCTTCCAGTTTTCGCCATGATGCTTCTGTACTGCCCATGGAAGTGGGGAGAACAGGTCGTGGCTTGGGTGGCTGAGGTCCCCGATGATCTTCTTGGCCCTCCTGCAACACCTGGTGTTGTAGATGTCCTGGAGGGCAGACCGTGTGCACCCAGTGGTGCGTTTGGCTGCACGTATCACCCTCTGAAGTGCATTACGGTCAGAGGAGGTGGAGTTGCCGTACCAGGCTGTGATGTAGTCCGACAGTATGCTCTCGATGGTGCTCCTGTAGAACACTGTGAGGGCCCTCTGGGAGAGGCCGAATTTCTTCAGAATCCTGAAGTTGTTGTGCCGCCTTCACCACGGTGGCCGTGTGATTTGTACACCAAGGAATTTGAAGTTATTGACCGTCTCCACGGTGGCCCCGTTGATGAGGCTGTGTCCAGCCTGGTTCCTCCTGAAGTCCACAATCAGCTCCTTTGTTTTGTTGACGTTGAGGGAGAGGTTGCTTACCTGGCACCACGCCGTCAGTGCCTACCTTCTCCCTGTAGGCCATGTCATCGTTGTTGGTAATCAGACCTACTGCTGTCGCGTCGTCAGCGAACTTGATGGAGTTGGAACTGTGTGAGGCCATGCAGTTGTGGGTATACAGGGAAGACAGGAGGGGACTGAGGACGCACCCTTGTGGGGCCCCCGTGTTGAGACTGTCGAGCACGTAATGTTGCCTACCTACCTTCACCACCTGGGGGTGGCCCTTCAGGAAGTCCAGGACCCAGTTGCATAGGAAGGAGTTCAGACCCAGGGTTGTGAGCTATGTAATGAGCTTATCGGACACTATAGTATGTATGAGGATGAGCTGTAGTCCATGAACAGCATCCTCACATATGCATTCCTTTTATCCAGATGGGTAAGGGGAGTGTGCAGTGCAATGGTGTATGTATGTATGTATGTATGTATGTACATACGTGCGCCTGTGTGTGTGTGTGTGTTGGTATTTATCAGTGTGTGTCCCATTTATCCCACCATCTCTAGCTATATTTAGCATTTGTCTGTGTACATCCCCCCCCCCCGAATTTGTCCGTCAGACTTGTGAATAATGATAACGCTGAGTCTCCATGTGATTCGCCGTGACAGCTCCTCTGTTTGTGTGTCGACTGTCTGCACGCATCTCCATCACCACTGGTTGTGTGGGCGCTCGCCTGTGTTCTGTGGCTGTCGTTGCAATTTGTTGTTACTGTGTGTACTTGTGCATACATCATGAACATGTTTCCGTACTGTGCGTAGCCTTTTAGGGCATCGTTTGTGTTTTCACAAACAGAATGTGCGGTGTAAGCTGTATTGTCTTCCTGCATGCCCGTGCATGTAGCATCAGTCACACATAAACCGACATGTGGAAGTGTGCTTATCCCTCATCCTCTTTTTCTCACCCTCTTCTCTCCTCCCATCTCGCTCTCTCTCCATGGCCCCCCCCCCCCCCCCCCCCCCAGGCACATCCAGCTCTCAAGGCCTTCATGTGTGGCTCCCTGAGCGGCACCTGCTCCACGCTGCTCTTCCAGCCTCTGGACCTGGTCAAGACGCGTCTGCAGACCCTGAAGAACAACATGAAGCCTGGGTATGTAGTGGAGCTCGGCAATACGGACAAAAATCCATATCACCAATAAATTGACACATTTGTTTGGGCGATTTAAATGATTATTTGGGGAGGTGCACAGTTGCTCTCCATTTGCACCCTATTTACACTGTGTCAAAGAAATGTCCATAATATATTATTATTAAGTTATTTGGTTACCAGGTGATCCAGCGTTTAAAAGATGACGTAACGCTGCTACAGAAAGAGACCTGTGTTTTAAACATTCATTTAGTTATGCATTTATTTCTTATAAAGACATGAGACTGATTTTATATGTAATAGTATTTAAAACTCCATTAGTCTATTGGTGTTTGGTAATTGCAGCATGTTATTTGCTCAAAAACCAATGGACTTTTAGACTGCAAAATAGGCAGTCTACAAGCACCCGCTGCGCAGCTTCAATGTAGTGCAGTCTCAATGACATGTAGGGCTTCACCGTTCTACTGTATCACATACAGTTGAAGTTGGAAGTTTACATACACTTAGGTTGGAGTCATTTAAAACTTGACATCATTTGAGTCAATTGGAGGTGTACCTGTGGATCCATTT
This sequence comes from Salmo trutta, assembly GCF_901001165.1. NCBI lineage: Eukaryota > Metazoa > Chordata > Actinopteri > Salmoniformes > Salmonidae > Salmo > Salmo trutta. The sequence continues at coordinate 11,006,642 of NC_042994.1, forward strand.
CAAGGCCTACCTTCAAACTCAGTGCCTCTTTGCTTGACATCATGGAAAAATCAAAAGAAATCAGCCAAGACCTCAGAAAAAAAAATTGTAGACCTCCACAAGTCTGGTTCATCATTGGGAGCAATTTCCAAATGCCTGAAGGTACCACGTTCATCTGTACAAACAATAGTACGCAAGTATGAACACCATGGGTCCACGCAGCAGTCATACCGCTCAGGAAGGAGACGCATTCTGTTGCCTACAGATGAACGTACTTTGGTGCAAAAAGTGCAAATCAATCCCAGAACAACATCAAAGAACCTTGTGAAGATGCTAGAGGAAACGGGTACAAAAGTATCTATATCCACAGTAAAACAAGTCCTATATCGACAACCTGAAAGGCCGCTCAGCAAGGAAGAAGCCACTGCTCCAAAACCGTCATAAAAAAGCCAGACTACGGTTTCCAACTGCACATGGGGAAAAATATCGTACTTTTTGGAGAAATGTCCTCTGGTCTGATGAAGCAACAATAGAACTGTTTGGCCATAATGACCATTGTTATGTTTGGAGGAAAAAGGGAGAGGCTTGCAAGCCGAAGAACACCATCCCAACCTGTGAAGCACGGGGGTGGCAGCATCATGTTGTGGGGGTGCTTTGCTGCAGGATGGACTGGTGCACTTCACAAAATAGATGGCATCATGAGGGAGGAAAATTATGTGGATATATTGAAGCAACATCTCAAGACATCAGTCAGGAAGTTAAAGCTTGGTCACAAGTGGGTCTTCCAAATGGACAATGACCCCAAGCATACTTCCAAAGTTGTGGCAAATTGGCTTAAGGACAACGAAGTCAAGGTATTGGAGTGGCCATCACAAAGCACTGCCCTCAATCCTATAGAAATTTGTGGGCAGAACTGAAAAAGTGTGTGCGAGCAAAAAGGCCTACAAACCTGACTCAGTTACACCAGCTCTATCAGGAGGAATGGGCCAAAATTCACCCAACTTATTGTGGGAAGCTTGTGGAAGGATACCCAAAACGTTTGACCCACTGGGAATGTGATGAAAGAAATGAAAGCTGGAATAAATCATGCTCTCTACTATTATTGTGACATTTCACATTCTTAAAATAAAGTGGTGACCCGAACTGACCTAAGACGGGGAATGTTTTACTAGGATTAAATATCAGGAATTGTGAAAAACTGAGTTTAAATGTATTTGGCTAAGGTGTATGTGAACTTCCGACTTCAACTGTATCAGTTATTGTTGCGAAATAGTGCACTGCACCGGTTTCAGCTCCAATGCTATTTTGGCATGATATTTCTCGTACATTTTGTATTTATTGTCCAGATTGTGAACCATCTTCTTTTGCGATGTGGTACGTTATGCCATCTGTCATTTCATTCCATCGGTTAGTGTGTTGCATAGTAAGTTGCGTGTGCAAACGATTCCGTGTTGTTGTCCCTGGGCACTGCTCTTGTCATGACTAGGGCTGTTACAGTGACCATATTACCAACACACCGGCAGTCATGACCGCTGTCAAATTCCACGTGACCGTTGAGTCACGGTAACTAGGCTCTGCACTCTGATAGCTTACTAAACTTGCTAACTTCTGCTAATGGCTGGTACTCTGCGCTTCATTGTCCCTTTAAGTCACTCTGTTCTTCTTAAATAGGCTACATTTTCTTCACATGTTTCTTTAGACCTGCCTAAAATAAATAATGGATTGATTGTAGTGCTGAATGCAATATTAAATGGATTTATTGGATTTTTAAAATGTAGATGTTCCAAAGGTCTGCATCAGTGGCTTGTAGGCTATGTGTGGTAGCCAGAAATGCTAAACACGTTTATGTTAATTATCAGTCAATTACCGTTAGTCATTTGCATGATAATCACCTGCTGACAACATTTCATGAAAGCCCTAGTCATGACGCTTGTTGGCCTCTGCCTAATTCTTCTTCGCCATGCATTCGTCATGCTGTATTACCTGCCTGTGTTTCAAATGGTGGAAACAGTTTTTTGGTGTTACCTCGTGGTTGCTGTAGTTGTGCGACAGTTCAAGCACATCGCCTCACTGCTCAATGTCACTAGGTTGAAAACCAAAATAGTCCCAAACAACTGACACAGCATCCTTCTTTGGCAGCGGTTGTTCTTGATTTCTGGGACGGCAGTTTGTTTGTCTCCGTTCATTTGAACAAGGCTACTCGCAACATCACCAATGAACGAGGCCGTTCTCCCAACAATTGGTGTTGGAAGCTTGGGATAGAACACGGCTCAGATTGGCTCGAATGAAACGGCATAGATGAAAGTGTTGAGCTCCGGGAGCGTGATGCTTTTCTCTACGCCGTTTTGCTTTCCTATATGCTGTGCCGCTCCGTAGGCAATTGTTTAATGCACACAGGAACATTGTGTAATCCTTGAAAATTACAGATATTGGCAAAATTGCTTCGGTATGCGTTAGACGTGTCGGTAATTTGGGGTATGTATACTTGCATGTACATGTATACTTGCATAAACACTGATACAAACACACACACACACACTGCAGTGTAGAATCCCTCTTCAGTAGCTGTCAGACAGTTTGAATCCCCTCATTTGACCCATATATACTAATTAGACACACTTCCATGCTAACAACTCCTCACTAGAATTGACCCCCGAAGACGTGTTGGGAACATATCCACAGGTGAATCTGTCTTTGTAGACTTTTGCTTATTTTCAAGTATCCAGTCGCTTAACTTAATGAAGTGTGTGTGTGTGTGTGTGTTTAACCATGTATTTATCTCCTGTCTCAGAGCTCCTAAGGTGGGGATGATGACGGTGCTTGTCCAGGTCGTTCAGACAGAGAGCTTCCTGGGCCTGTGGAAGGGAGTGTCACCGGTGAGAGTCTAATCGAAGCAGTCTTGCTTCCCTGTTCATCTTGTGGTTTACTTTCCCTGTTTTAACACAGTCTGTGTACGAAGTCCAGCTTAGTGTATCACTTTGGTTTAGTGAATCTTTTTTTTAAGAACCAGACTTTCTTAGTAGATCACGTCGCTCTCCAAAAACGACAGGACTTTTTTTTTTAACAACTGTTTTCTTTTGTGTGAACAATAGCAGAGGTGCATAAAGATGGCGGCCCCATGTACTTATCACAAATGCCTCGTTTGCGCATTTCACTGAATTGTTCATTGCTCTCCTTGACGCTTTTATCGTGTCCTCATTAGCACTGTGTACATGATTCCAATTCTAGCTCCAAGATGGCAGCAATTTGAAAACCCCAAAAAGTTGATAGTGCTGATTTATTGCCGTTGAACCATGTCGTTCTCCATTGTTTAAAAAATCAGTGGATGTCATATCTGAATTCCAACATCTTTATCCACTTCGCCATTGTTTCTACCTTCAAGAAGGATTCAGCTACAATCTAAATCTTGACCTCTCTCTCGCCCTCTCACTCTCTCTCTCCACACTCTCTCTCCCCTCACACTCATTCTCTCTCTCCCCAGTCGTTTGTGCGCTGTATCCCAGGCGTAGGGATCTACTTCTCTACCTTCTACTCACTGAAGCAGCACTACTTCCAGGAGGGCCGGGCCCCTAACGCTGGGGAGGCTGTGCTGCTGGGGGCCGGGGCCAGGGCCGTGGCTGGGGTCTGCATGCTGCCTGTCACCGTCATCAAGACACGCTTCGAGGTGAGAGCTTCTTCTCGGTGTTGTGAATGGGGATGGACTAAAATAAAAGATGGAGCGATGGAGGGGAAGGAGCTGGGATTAAGGCATTGTTGAGTGGGAGAGAGGTTCTTACAGCTATATGAGGATGGAAAAAGACTTTAATTGAATGATATAGGATGGAGAGGAGGTGGAGGGAGAGGAGCAAGGATGAGGTGAGGGTTGCTACAGCCATGTATGTTTAGGATGGATTAGGAGGAAGATGAGCATGAACGGATGGGGAAAAAGGGGTGGAAGGGTGTATGAATTAAGATGAGGAATGGTTCAGAATCAGAATGTGTGTGTGTGAGAGGAAAGGAAGAATGAAGTCAGGAAGTAAACAAAGGAGGAAGGGGAGGAGTTGGTGGATCAGTAATAGCATAGAACAAGCACTAACAGAGGCTGGGATATTTCTGGTGTCTGTGGGCTGGAGATGTAAGGTAGCATTAGAGGGAGGATGATGGTAGAATTAGCAGCCTGCTAACGCAGAGAGAGAGAGGGGGGAGATAAAGGGAAAAGAGAGGAGAGAAGGAGCAGAGAGAGAGAGAGAGAGAGAGAGAAAGGTTATCTGACGGGAGAGCTGATTGCCTTGGGAACTAAACGCTTCTATCTGCATTTGAATAAATGCTGTCGTGTTGGTTTTATAAGGACTGAGCATCTAGCTGTGCATAGAGGATGTGTCACGACTACAAATGTTTAATGGAACTATGTCGCCTGCTAGTTCCTTCATCTGTATGACTACGATGTGTCACCTGTTTATTAATGGCGCTCCGTTGGTTTCCAGTGGTGGTGGATATCTATCTGGCTTAGTGTTTAAATGTTGCTAGTTGTTGTGTGTAATGTTGTTTGTTGAGTTAGTATTCAGCCAGTGGAGGCTGCTGAAGGGAGGAGGGCTCATAATAATGGCCGGAATGGAGCGAATGGGAAGGTATCAAACAGATGAAAACCATGTGGTTGATACCATTCCATTGACTCCATTTCCGGTCGTTATTATGAGCCGTCCTCCCCTCAGCAGCCTCCGCTGTATTCAGTATTGGGGTCAATTCCATTTCAATTCAGTCAATTGAAATGGAACCGACCCCAGCCCTCATGGTAATCTGTAGGTATTCCAGAGTGGACGGTACCACTACGTGATCTACTGTGGTTGTAGTGTATAATGGGGTGTATTACTGTGTGTGTTGCGTAGAGTGGACGGTATAACTATGTGATCTACTGTGGTTGTAGTGTATAATGGGGTGTATTACTGTGTGTGTTGCGTAGAGTGGACGGTATAACTATGTGAGCGTCCTGGGAGCTCTGAAGAGCGTGTGTGAGACGGAGGGGCCCAGGGCTCTGTTCTCCGGGCTGACGGCCACACTGCTCCGAGATGCCCCCTTCTCTGGCATCTACGTCATGTTCTACAGCCAGGCCAAGAGGTCCCTGCCACCGGGTAAGAGAAACACACTCGCCTGCCCTGAGGATACAGTTGTCTTTGTGAGAGGAGGGGAAGAGGGAGAGACCACAAAATGTCACACCGACACACTGAATAGTCAAGTGTGTTACTTCAGCAAGATTTCTTTACATTGGCGTCTGTTAGTGTAAAAAGCTATTAAATGCCATGTGGGGTATTGCTTGCACTGAATGAAGAGTAATCCAGAATAATGACATGTATTTTCTATTAGTGCCTGGGTAGGTCTGACATTCTCTGTGCGGTCTCTTCCCTCAGAGGTGAGCTCGTCGCCCTATGCCCCGTTGGGGAACTTTGGCTGTGGGGTGATGGCCGGAGTCCTGGCCTCTGTGGTCACCCAGCCAGCTGACGTGGTCAAGACTCACATCCAGGTCAGCCCCTCCCACTGGACAACCAAGGACGCCATTCGCTACATCTTCACGGTGAGGACTGAATCTTAATGAAAATATACAGTACATGATTCATTTCCAGTGTGTAAGGTACCATTCTTGGTCTTCCAATTTTTCCCATTCTGAGGGTATTTTAATCCATGAGATATAGCTATGGATTTTAAGCACTTCTTATTGAACGTAAATGTTCCTCCAAAAGCGACTGAACATCTCTTCTTGCACACACTACTGTATTTACCAACTGAACAGTGATTGAACTCTCCTCTTCTCTCTCCTTCAGGAGCATGGTCTGAGGGGTTTCTTCCGTGGGGCTGTGCCTCGCTCTCTGAGGAGGACTCTGATGGCAGCCATGGCCTGGACCGTCTACGAACAGCTGATGGCCCGCATGGGACTCAAGTCCTGAGGAGAGGAGACAGGGAGGAACTGATAAAGGAAAAATGACATGGGGACTTGTTTTTATACAAAGCAGCAGTTTGAAGGGGAAGAAAGCGAGGAGTATGAGAAGGAGGGAGAGAGGAGGTGTAGGGACTGTTTATCACTGCAACTAGCTGGGGAAAGAAAAAGAGGTGGGTGTTGGTGGCACGAAAGAGTGAAAGGTGTGTGTGTTTTACATGTTGATGTTTATGAGAGAGTGAATGTTTGTATGTCCTTACATTGTCAACCCTGACCTTAAATGACATCCCCTTACTGCTGAGAACTGAACTGATCCCCCTCTGAGTGTGGAGACCATAGAGAACTATCTATTTCTATGGGGGAGACCATAGGGATCTGGTTAATTATATTTCTATGGGGGAGATCCTCTCAGACTAGGGAGGCCATAGAGAATAATCTAATTATATTTTTATGGGGGAGAACCTCTGACTGACTACTGTGGTTTACCTCTGGATACCACTCCAGTGACAGACTGTCACCCACTGTCTATGACTGTGACTAACATCTAGGTGTCTCTAACACTCCCACTCCCAGCTTTGATTTAGTTACCTCAGCAAGAGGTTATCTGCTGGCTAAAAGTGTAGTGGACTGGACAAAGTAACCCTGTGCCATAACCATGCAACATATTTACAAATGACCGGCAGACTACATTATCAGCACAGTGATTATTGGGACCTGTCGACTAACTGAAGGAAATACGATATTTATTGACTGACTGACTAATACATTTATTACTAGCTTGGACAATCAAGACAATATTACTGTGCATTCTAGCAAAACACTAGGCTGATATTTTCTATACTGCAACTGCACAATTAGCTACTAGCAACTTGGCATTGGCATACTTAGCCATATTAAAATAGTGTACAGTAGGTGTTCTCTATACCCAATTCAACTGGGATAACATTTCTAGTGCATTCCATTCTGGTTGCAGTGTTGTAGACCGGATATGCTTTATCTAACCAGTAATGATAGTCAATCCCAGAGTCATAGATGGATAATTGTCTCTAGTCAATGCCATTGGAACCCAGACAATGCAACTCTGGCCCCCTTTGGGCTGTAGCATTGTGAGACAATAGTCAACATCGCTATCATGAACATGCAGCTTCAGCATCACTGTATTACATGGGCCGGATTCAGTAGTCACAAAAAGAAAGCAAACTGGAGGGACTAGCTGATCTTGTCCTATACGAAACGTAAGATGTTTTTCAATGCAAAACATTTTGCGACGGTGTGCACTAATGTACACTACCCAGCTAAATATAGGAATCCATATCAGTGATGCACAGCCATGGTCCTGGATGGTCTCTGTTATTAGTTTTGTAAATGAATAGGCCTATGTATTCAGTATTTTGAGTAGTTTGTTTTTGGAAACCCATACATGTGTATATTTTTTAACCCACAGTGTCCAGTGTGCCATGTCATGGGTTTTATTTTTGAACATGTCAGTGTTAAAGAGATGTGTTTATATTGAAAAGTATTGTCCAGATTCAAAATATACACTGAGTGAGCGCAACTCAATATTAGGAGGGTGTTCTTAATGTTTGGAATACTCAGTGTATAGAGCCTGTAGAGAGCCCTATTGAAGCTTCTAGGACCAGAGATGGCTGAGAGAAACTGATTTAAATCCTTCATTCTATATTGGTGCACTAGTTGCACAGGGCTACTCACTCAATACCATCACTACAATCACTGTTTGCCAACTGTTTTTGCTTTTTACGCACACACATGAAAAAGGACACAGCTTCAATATACACTGTGGCCAGTTTATTAGGTACATCCATCTAGTACCGGGTCGGACCCCCTTTGCTTCCAGAACAGCCTGAATTCTTTGGGGCGTGGAAACTTTGCTCAATTGGTGTCAAGGGACCCAACGTGCGCCAGTAAAACTTTACCCATACCATGACACCACCGCCATCAGCCTGGATGGAGCAATGGACGTCGTGCGTGAAAAGCCCATGAGGCCGACCGTTTCTGAGATACTGGAACCAGCGCGCCTGGCACCAACGATCATACCACGCTCAAAGTTGCATAGGTCACTCGTTTTTCTCATTCTAACGTTCAATCGACTGGTAACTGAATGCCTCGATGCCTGTCTGCCTGCTTTTTATAGCAAGCCACGGCCACTTGACTCACTGTCTGTAGGAGTGAACAATATTCATGAACGGTACCTAATAAACTGGCCGCTGAGTGTAGTTTGAGTCATTGAGAGGGGAAACACTGAGTTAACCCTAGCTCAATGCCAGTCAGTGAATGCACTTTAGAATTCAACACATATTCATTCATTCAAGCCTCTTAGCGGCTGGTAAAAGGACTAGGGTGATTAACTTTTCTTGCGAATTGGTAGTTCTTCAGCCCTTGTCTGTGTTTTGTTGTTGTAACACAGTAACAACTCTTACCACCAAATTGTTCTATGCCGTAACATTTTTGCCTTGCCGATTATCATCACTATTGTCCTTGATATTGTGACTTTACACTGTATATGGTCTGTTATTATTGTCAATACTTTGTCTGTGTGTGTGAGTTTGCTCAGACGGATACTGTGCCTGTTTTGTTTTTAAGTGAATAAAATTCCCCCCATTTTTTTACAATTCCTGGTGTTTATTTAATTCAGTCTTTGCCTAGATTAACCTCAACATTGGTTCATCATGTTATCATCCTTTGTGGGTGTCTCCACCTTGAGCTGCTATATTTTCAGGCTCAAACCTCAGTACCAGGGGGTTTACTACAATGCTGATCAAGGAAAAAACCAGCTGACTTGCCTAAACAGTCTAAGCTTTTATTTTTTATTAAAACAAGCATGAGATGGGCGTGATCTAATTGATTCAACAAATGAACACATCTCTAAGTTTAGCTTTTATAATGAACCAGAAGATCAATAGTTATTTCTGATTGCTTATCAAAGTTAGCTGGCTAACTCATTGATCCTAATTTGTTGTATAGCCCGCTGGTCTCTCCAAAGCAACACCACAGTGACATAACAGACAATGACAGGCTACAGCTCATGTCCTCAGAACACCGGGGCCCATGTGTCCTGAGGAAGAGACAGGCACTGCGCTACACGGCCCCACAGCTGACTTTCCCTGATGTGGGGAGAGGGGGAACATGATCAGAGGTTGATCGACATGTGCTAATATGCTGAAGGCCACAGTCACTAAGACTGAGGTCAGGTAAATGTATTCTTAAATGAGCTCTTTGGCAAGTATTCTCTAACAGCACAGATTCCTTGCAAAGTAGGACAGATCTTCCTTGAAACACCAATCCACTATCTTTGCTCTCACACTTTTACAGTTGCCCCTGTTAAAATAACATGCATAACCATGAGAAATGCATACACCCGTGAGCACAGTACCAATCCATAATGCAAACCGACTCGGCCGATAAAAGCAGAGTAAGGTTGAGTTCACAGAGAAGTCTGGTCTTTCAGTGGATTATCAGCCATCAGATATTGACTCATTGTGTGACTCATTGCTTCCTACATTTACACTTATCCAGAGTGACTTATAGTTAGTGCATTCATATTAAGATAGCTAGGTGGGGCAACCACATAACACAGGCAGAGTAAGTACACTTTTCCTTGAGGTGAGGAAGGGGATTATTTGATACTCTTTGAAAAGGTAGGGTTTCAGGTGCTTTTGGAAGATGGGCAGGGACTCAGCTGTCCTAGCTTCAGGGGGAAGCTGGTTCCATAATTGGGGTGCCAGGACAGAGAAGAGCTTGGACTGGGCTGAGCGGGAGCTGCCCTCTCATAGGGGTGGGAGGGCCAAGAGACCAGAGGTGGCAGAACGGGGTACTCGGATTGGGGTGTAGGGTTTGAGCATAGCCTGAATGTAGGGAGGGGCAGTTCCTCTTGCTGCTCCGAAGGCAAGCACCATGGTCTTGTAGTGGATGCGAGCTTCGACTGGAAGCCAGTGGATTGTGCGGAGGAGCGGGAGAACTTGGGAAGGTTGAAAACCAGGCGGGCTGCAGTGTTCCTCTTCTTCTCTCTCCTGACTGATTATGTATTTAATCCCAGGCAGGAACCAGCTGTGGTTGAACCAACTAATCACTTTCTTATAATGTGGCCTGAATTGATTTAATTTCAAAGCAGTGGATTTTATATTCCCTTTGAACATTACCGAATTGGATAATGTCTTAATTGAAATGGCATCAAAATATTCAAAGATATAAGTACCTAAAAATGGCAACCTATAATTTTACTGACTTAAATAGACACACGGTCCTGTGTGGCTCAGTTGGTAGAGCATGGTGTTTGCAACGCCAGGGTTGTGGGTTCGATTCCCACGGGGGACCAGTACGGACAAAAAATGTATGAAATGTATGCATTCACTACTGTAAGTCGCTCTGGATAAGAGCGTCTGCTAAATGACTAAAATGACTATAAAGCCGTTCAATAAATCATTATTATATAGGGTGATGGCATGATCTCTTGGCATGAACTTTACAGTATTTCATCATAGATTTAACTGAATTTGAAGTAACAACTGCTTCCCATCACAATTTATGCCCTTTCTCATAGCACTTTAGACTCAAATGATTTGACTACCATCTATCGACCTTTTTATGAATTGCTTCTACTATTAATCCTGGAGAAGGAAATGGAAGATGATTGGTGGAATTTACAGTATATAAGTACGTCACTTCCGATTCTCTTTCTCTTTTACCGTGAGGTACAGAACTCCATACGGCGTTGTCTCGTGGTGAGATAACAATTTACTATTTTCTTGAGATAAAAGTTGCGGAGACAAATACTAAAGCGTCGTTACGAACAACTATGAAGTTGTGTCTGATTGTTTCCCATATCCGTATAAATACAACCGCTGTAAATAGCGAATTACATGTTAGACAGCTAGGCCCGCTAGGCCAGAACGTTACTAACCTTAGCTAGTTAGCCATGCGTGCTCGTGAAATCCATTGAGGAAGCTGGATACTAATAACTAAAGTAGCCAACATCCATAGATGCAACCAGACTAGTTTCACACGTATCAACTTGGTGTGATGCTCTTTTGCAACATTGTATTTATTGATATGAATTGCATCACTTATTTTATTTAACTAGGCAAGTCAGTTAAGAACAAATTCTTATTTACAATGACGGCCTACCAGGGAACCGTGGGTTAACTACCTTGTTCACGTGGCAGAACAACAGAATTTTACCTTGTAAGCTCAGGGATTCGATCCAGCGACCTATCGGCTTCTGGCCCAACTCTAACCACTAGGCTACCTGCCTCCCCACATGCGCATGCTGATCATCACTCTGAGATCAGATGTCATTCATAAGGAACTGCAACAATATTTTGATGTAATAATTGTAAATTCTGTTTTTAGAAACGGATGCCAAGTCCCCATGACAAGTGCCTGTATAAGTACGCTAAATCATTATAAGCATTGCAGCTTGATAGTTTGTTCAGCACACAATTAAAGCCTGACACGGTCTGATGTCTGTGTTCAGGTGTCGGAAGTGTGCCAGAGTGATCCGGACGGGTTTTCGCTAACATCAGTAGGGCTGCTGCCCCATGACTGGAGTTTGATAGTGACCTGAGCCACAATGACCCCTCAGTTCCAACTGCAACCATTCTCTGCTTCCCTACCTTTTATACAACGTCTCACCTGTCTCTTTTCTTTCCTCTGCAGCTTTTCCACATAACTCGTAACTTAGGAAAAGTGGTCACGATGTCCGGAGGTCTGGATGTGCTGCAGATGAAGGAGGAGGATGTGCTCAAATTCCTGGCAGCCGGGACCCACCTGGGAGGTACCAACATGGACTTCCAGATGGAGCACTACACGTACAAGAGAAAGAGTGATGGTGGGTGGAAGAATACGAGATCCCTGGATATTTGTCACTGTATGATCTGAAGACTTCCTGAACTCGCACATATTTTGACTGGAGGATGTGAATGCTTTTGTTCCAGCCCTGCATTATTATACCCTAATTCAACTATTCGTGGTCTTGAGTCTTGACATGATACACTGAATCAGATGTGTCGGTGCTGGGCTGGAACAATAGTCTGCACACAAGTTTATAGGATCAGAGTTGGGAGACCTCTGAAATACACATTCCCCTTCTAAAAGCACTTGCGTTGTCCGGTCAGTGACTGGGTGAGTTGTCGTTGGAAGGGAATAGTAAAACCATCACTGTGGGTGAGATGGCAGTCTGAAACCGTAACTGACTCATCTCAATCAGTGATGGGACATCTCTTCCTAATATTTAATGTTTTTCTCTGGCTCAAACATTTAACCAATAGATAATGATCTCAGTGTGGGTGAAACACCAGTCCTCAGTCAGTTTTAATCGGTAGTCTTTCTTCATTGATTGTCCTGAGAAAGGATAGCATGTGTGTAGACATTATGGCTGTATGCATGTCGGGTAGCAACATGTAATTAATGTAACTGGTTGTCCCCCTCAGGTGTGTACATCATCAACCTGAAGAAGACATGGGAGAAGCTGCTGCTGGCTGCCCGTGCCATCGTGGCCATTGAGAACCCAGCTGATGTCTGCGTCATCTCCTCCAGGAACACTGGACAGGTGAGACCCCCACTGCTAGCTCACCTGACATATACGAGGGTCCAGAGTTTCTCTTGGGTTATGTTCAGGAGGTACAAAATGGAAGTGAACAGTCTAAAGAGGAGAGGTACTATCTATACTTGTCCAATAAGAAACATTTTTATTTACTGGTGTGGTCTAATGAACATTACCTTGGTCAGCTCAGTTGGCCTGATGTAATTGTGGGTGACTAGCTAAATAGCACACAATTAACCTCTCTGGCGCATGTGGGACGAACTCGTCCCACCTACGTAACAGCCACTGAAATCCAGTGGCGCGATTTTTGAATCGTTTGAAATACTATTACTTCAATTTCTCAAACATATGACTATTTTACAGCTATTTAAAGACAAGAATCTCGTTAATCTAACCACACTGTCCGATTTCAAAAAGGCTTTACAACGAAAGCAAAACATTAGATTATGTCAGCAGAGTGCCCAGCCAGAAATAATCAGACACCCATTTTTCAAGCTAGCATATCATGTCACATAAACCCAAACCACAGCTAAATGCAGCACTAACCTTTTATGATCTTCATCAGACGACACACTTAGGACATTGTGTTATACAATACATGCATGTCTGTTCAATCAAGTTCATATTTATATCAAAAAACAGCTTTTTACATTAGCATGTGACGTTCAGAAAAAGCATAACCCCCGCAAACTTCCGGGGAATTTACTAACAGTTTGCTAAATTACTCACGATAAACGTTCACAAAAAGCATAACAATTATTTTAAGAATTATAGATACATTACTCCTCTATGCACTCGCTATGTCCGATTTTAAAATAGCTTTTCGGATGAAGCACATTTTGCAATAATCTAAGTACATAGCCCGGCATCACAGGGCTAGCTATTTAGACACCCACCCAGGTCAGCCTCCACCAAAATCACATTTCCTATAAGAAAAATGTTCTTACCTTGCTTGTTCTTCGTCAGAATACACTGCCAGGACTTCTACTTCAATAACAAATGTAGGTTTGGTCCCAAATAATCCATCGTTATATCCAAACAGCGACGTTTTGTTCGTGAGTTCTAGACACTATCAGAATGCTACATCACGGTCTCGCGCATGGCGCATTGGCGTGACAAAAAATGTCTAAATATTCCATTACCGTACTTCGAAGCATGTCAACCGCTGTTTAAAACCAATTTTTATGCCATTTATCTCGTAGAAAAGCGATAATATTCCGACCGGGAATATGCAATGAGCCTAAACAGCCGAATTAAATTTCTCCTCAGGAGCGAATCGTGCACGCGCCTCATTCAAAGGTCCTCTGATCCGCCACTTACCAAAGGCGATAATGTGTTTCAGCCTGAGGCTGCCTCGTCAACCTTCAGGTATTTCCCGGGTTCTGAGAGCCTATCGGAGCCCTGGGAATTGTCACGTTACAGCTAAGATCCTTACTTTTCAATAAACAGATGCAAGACGCACGACTCCTTGTCAGACAGGGTACTTCCTGCATGAAACCTTGTCAGGTTTTTGCCTGCCATAGGAGTTCTGTTATACACAGACACCATTCAAACAGTTTTAGAAACTTTAGGGTGTTTTCTATCCAAACCTGAACAATAATATGCATATTCTAGCTTCTGAGTTGGTGTAGGAGGCAGTTAAAAATGGGCACATTTTTTCCAAAATTCTCAATACTGCCCCCTAGCCCAAACATGTTAAAGCCTGGCACTGTGACGTCTGTGTTCGGGTGTCGGAAGTGTGCCAGAGTGATCCGGCCGGGTTTTCGCTAACATCAGTAGGGCTGCTGCCCCATGACTGGAGTTTGATAGTGACCTGAGCCACAACCAAACATACCATATTACTGCTAAGTTATATTCTTGACTGAGTCACCTCCTGCTTGTTAGCCAATCCACTAACTCCACTCCCCGTTCTCCTCCGACCAGAGGGCTGTGCTGAAGTTTGCTTCCGCCACCGGCGCCACCACCTTCCACGGTCGTTTTACCCCCGGAACCTTCACCAATCAGATCCAGGCTGCTTTCCGTGAGCCCCGCCTCCTGATCGTGACAGACCCACGTGCCGACCACCAGCCCCTGACTGAGGCCTCCTACGTCAACATCCCCACCATCGCCATGTGCAACACTGACTCTCCCCTCAGATATGTGGACATCGCCATCCCCTGCAACAACAAGGTACAGACAGGCCATAGACTACAGATGTATGGTGTGGTCTCACATTTTTATTTGTGTGTGTGTCTATATATGTGTGAATGAATAAGAGAACTACTTGAACAACCTATCATATCAGTTTTGTCCCCAATGGTGTTTCCTCAAAGTGAAAGGGTAGATGGGAACTTCTGCTAATATATTGGTCAACTGATGGAAATATGCAGCACACAATTAAAGCCTGACACGGTCTGATGTCTGTGTTCAGGTGTCGGAAGTGTGCCAGAGTGATCCGGCCGGGTTTTCGCTAACATCAGTAGGGCTGCTGCCCCATGACTGGAGTTTGATAGTGACCTGAGCCACAACCATGAACCCTACGGGGACTCTTCCTTCCTAGGGAGTTTCCTTTGCCCTTCCTCGTCAGTAGTCGAAGACGCCCTCCCATGTAGTCATGTTTTTACTGGGTATCAGTTGATCCACTAACCAATTCTATTAGTTTAGACTGATCAATTCTGTTGATGGCCTTTGTCTCTGTATGACTGACTGTTGCCGGTGCATATAATCATCAGTGACTTACTATACAACCCTAGGTCTAACTGACTGTTGTCTGTTGTGTTCCAGGGCCACCACTCTGTTGGTCTGATGTGGTGGATGCTGTCCAGGGAGGTGCTGCGGATGAGGGGCACCATCTCCAGGGAACACCCCTGGGAGGTCATGCCTGATCTTTACTTCTACAGAGATCCAGAGGAGGTAACTGACATACTGGGATGCTATGGTTCACACACTGTTTATACCAGGGGTTTTCAACTGGTCACGGAAAGCTGTGTGTTTGCAGTTTTTGTTCTAGTCCTGCACTAATTGTTTGATACAACTTAACTAATCATGGTCCTCTGTCTTGACCACGATTTAATTGAATCGGATGTGTTGGTGCTGGACTGGAACAAACACCTACTCACCGTGTAGCTATTCAGAGACCTCAAATGCACATTCCCCTTCTAAAAGCACTTGCATTGTCCGGTCAGTGACTGGGTGAGTTGTCGTTGGAAGGGAATAGTAAAACCATCACTGTGGGTGAGATGGCAGTCTGAAACAGTAACTGACTCGTCTCAATCAGTGATGGAACAACTTGAAGCAAAATATGCTTGGGATGATGTGGTGTTGTATGCTTGCGCTAAGAATCCATATACCTGTGACGTCACATCCCTAATTTGTAACCTCTTCCTCCTGTTCCAGATTGAGAAGGAGGAGCAGGCCGCGGCAGAGAAGGCTGTTGGCAAGGAGGAGTTCCAGGGCGAGTGGACCGCCCCCACGGCCGACTTCGCCCAGCCCGAGGTGGCCGACTGGTCCGAGGGAGTGGCAGTACCCTCTGTGCCCATCCAGCAGTTCCCTGCTGGCATTGAGGGTAAGAGCTTCACCGAGGGTAAGCGATGAATACACAGGAGTGGAGGCCACAAATGCAAAGGTGGATGGAGTAGCACATTTTGACAATCACAAAACAAAATGGCTACCGGAATACATTTGACTCAAACTTCGTTTAATTCTCCTTTTCAGCCGCTGCTCCTTCCAAGGCCCCAGCTGCAGCTGAAGGCTTTGCTGGTAAGTTCTACTGAAAGTAAATTAGTATTGCCCCTTTTTTGCCCATCTAGGACCTAAAATGTCCTATATGACCAACACAGAGGGGTAGAGTAGTTCTCTCATAAACCTGTAGTGAAGCCTCAAATCCTCACTGCGGATCCTGTCGGGAGAAACACAATTTCTCTTGACTGTGGAAATGTCTGTATACTAAATGGTTTGATTGTATTGTCACACGCATGATTGTATTCCTACAGAGGATTGGAGTGCCCAGCCCGCCACAGAGGATTGGTCCGCTGCCCCCACCGCCCAGGCTACCGAGTGGGGTGGTGCCTCTGCCGATTGGTCCTAAGTGGTGTCAATCACTCGAGTCAAAAGCTGTGCTGTAAACAGTGATGTCAATAAACTTGGCTTATTGTTTTTAAACTTGTCTATTTTTCTTGGGGTGAGGGCGATTTACAAATACATGGGTTTATTATATTGTTTTTTTTGCATTGACAGATGAAATTCTGTCATCTACTCTTGTGGTGTCTTCAGTTTGGCCTTCAACACTCAACCACTGCGTCACAATGGTGACTCCAGAAATCCATACAAATGTTATATTGACTGTTCAGTTTAAAATTGATATTTAAAGATCGAATCATTAGTTGCTGCATTGAATGATAAATACCCATTTTGTTTCTTGAAGAATATCATTTACAAATGGCTAATGAGCTTAGTTCCAACTATTACAACGCTTATTGTTTCAATTAAGGATTCTAGCTTTAAAGGTGAATAAAAGACAGTTGACTCCTGTGATGTGAATTTGTGCAGAACAGGTTGGCTGTAGAAAGTTCTTGACTGATTTGATCCTATTTGGCCTTGTGACCATAAAGATTTCCTTGGGGTGGCTAGATTATGGATCAGGCATTATATCTATATATAGCGGGCCTGGGCAACTCTGGCCTGATTGGTGTCACACTTTTGCCCCAGCTAACACACCTGACTCCAACTAATGATCTTGCTAGGGGTGTGACACTAAATTGGCTACATTTAAATGACATGAACAGCATTCTATGTGCACTTGTCAGGCAAGACTGAATACACGTTACAATGTTTCTGGGTGAAAATATTATCACCCCAGATGGGACTCGAACCCACAATCCCTGGCTTAGGAGGCCAGTGCCTTATCCATTAGGCCACTGGGGCTGTTCTGAAGACATAACGAAACCACTGTATTTCAATGCTATGTGGCACTTTTTTTTATTTTCTGGTAATGTTATTATCCAACATGCGCGACAAAGGGGCTCAATCCAGAGTTCAATTTGCATTTCGACATGTGATCCTGAAGTGAAGAAGAGGATGCACGACGTTGCTAGGCAACACAAGCGTAATCCTCACACTGCAAGGAAATCACAGTCAGCTGTTTCATTAGCTAGTGGCTAACATTAGCTAGTTTGATGCTCTTCGTTCACCTTATTCATGCTATTCTTTGATTACAATTTTAGATAGCGAAGAGTTGTCTTTTGTTTTCGTATCTGTTGGTTCACTGTTAGCCAGACAGACAGCTAAGCTAGTTCTAGCAAGAAAAGTTATAATAGTAATAACGTTAGCTAACGTGTAACTAATTTACGTTAGTGTTATCTAGCTATAATCAATTTCTCCACACTGAACAGTGGGTGACATTATGCAAGAGTAACTGCTGTGCCGTCATGGTAAGTCTTACAAGTTAGCCTACTAGTTGCGTAACTTGTTGGTTAGCTAAAAGTCTTGCTATATAGTTCACGTTAGCTAGTTAGCTTTCTAGATTAATCATTGTCGCTTTCCAGCTACCAAACCAAAGTCTATTTCACCTATCTGTGATATGTGACGAGGTTCATTTTAAAGTAATGGCAGTTAGCTAGTTTAACAGGATAACTGCTATAGCTGCACGACATCCATTAAAACATGACTGTCTATCTTACCAAATGTGCAAATATTGTTTGATTCCCGCTTTAGTAAACAAATTGCCAGCTGTCATGTCCACAAAAAGGATTCTCTTCCTTGTCACATCCATCCAGATTCTGTCCCGGGTGAAGCCAGCAGTAGGTAGAGATTCTGCAGCTAGCGTCAGTGAGAAGAAGAAGAAAAACAAAGCCAAGAAGAGCCCTCGCCTGGAGGAATACCTCAACCAGAGAGACTACCTTGGGGCACAAACTCTGTTAGAGGTAGCCAGATAGGAACTCATGTAGCCATCTGTCATGTGCAATCAGCAAATGAATGATGAGCAACTCTGTAATAAATATGACAGAAGATCTGTGAAAGTCCTGTGTCCTCTCAACATTCCCCTTTCTCATTCTTGATATTGCGCTGTCTATGTCTTTCTGTTTCCTTATTACAGTTGCATAGGTGCGTGTGAGAGCGAGAGCACTGAGTCCTACTGTTGATGTGTTGCTTTGTCTTCTTCCAGTTTCAGCGAGATGCTGGAGAAAAAGAGGAGCATGCAGACCTTTGGATTGGCTACTGTGCCTTTCACTTGGGTGATTACAAGAGAGCAATGGAGGTAGGTGTGTGTTCAGTCAAAATCATTCTTGTCTGAAAAAAAAGCTATTTTTACAATGCTCTATTTGACACACACACTACCGTTCAAAAGTTTAGGTTCACGTAGAAATGTCCTTGTTTTTGAAAGAAAAGCATATTTTTTGTCCATTAAAATAACATCAAATTGATCAGAAATACAGTGTAGACCTTGTTAATGTTGTAAATGACTATTGTAACTGGAAACGGATGATTTTTTTAAAATGGAATATCTACATAGGCATACAAAGACCCATTATCAGCAACCATCACTCCTGTGTTCCAATGGCACGTTGTGTTAGCTAATCCAAATGTATCATTTTGAAAGGCTAATTGATCATTAGAAAACCCTTTTGCAATTATGTTAGCACAGCTGAAAACTGTTCTAATTAAAGAAACAATAAAACTGGCCTTCTTTAGACTAGCTAAGTATCTGGAGCATGAGCATTTGTGGGTTCGATTAGGCTCAAAATGGCTAGAAACAAAGAACTTTCTTCTGAAACTCGTCAGTCTATTCTTGTTCTGAGAAATGAAGGCTATTCCATGTGAGAAATTGCCAAGAAACTGAAGATCTCGTACAACGCTGTGTACTACTCCCTTCTCAGAACAGCAAAAACTGGCTCTAACTAGAATAGAAAGAGTGGGAGGCCTCGGTGCACAACTGAGCAAGAGGACAAGTACATTAGTGTCTAGTTTGAGAAACAGACGCCTCACAAGTCCTCAACTGGCAGCTTCATTAAATAGTACCCGCAAAACACCAGTCTCTAGGCAAAGTTGCAAAGGAAAAGCCATATCTCAGACTGGCCAATAAAAATAAAATATTAAAATGGGCAAAAGAACAGACACTGGACAAAGGAACTCTGCCTAGAAGGCCAGCATCCCGGAGTCACCTCTTCACTGTTGACATTGAGACTGGTGTTTAGCGGGTGCTATTTAATGAAGCTGCCAGTTGAGGACTTGTGAGGCGTCTGTTTCTCAAACTAGACACTAATGTACTTGTCCTCTTGCTCAGTTGTGCACCGGGGCCATCCCACTCCTCTTTCTATTCTAGTTAGAGCCAGTTTTCGCTGTTCTGTGAAGGGAGTAGTAGACAGCGTTGTACGATATCTCCAGTTTCTTGGCAATTTCTCACATGGAATAGCCTCAATTTCTCAGAACAAGAATAGACTGACGAGTTTCCAAAGAAAGTACTTTGTTTCTGGCCATTTTGAGCCTGTAATCAAACCCACAAATGCTGATGCTCCAGATACTCAACTAGTCTAAAGAAGGCCAGTTTTATTGCTTCTTTAATTAGAACAACAGTTTTCAGCTGTGCTAACATAATTGCAAAAGGGTTTTCTAATGATCAATTAGCCTTTTAAAATGATCAACTTGGATTAGCTATCACAATGTGCCATTGGAACACATGAGTGATGGTTGCTGATAATGGGTCTCTGTATGCATATGTAGATATTCCATTCAAAATCAGCTGTTTCCAGCTACAATAGTCATTTACAACATTAACAATGTCTACACCGTATTTCTGATGAATTTTATGTTATTTTAATGGACAAAAAAATTGCTTTTCTTTCAAAAACAAGTACATTTCTAAGTGACCCCAAACTTTTAAATGGTGGTGTATGTGTATTTATTTCAATGACAGGAGTACAGGGCCTTGACACTCCGGTTAGAAGAACCAGGGGAGGTGTGGGTGTATCTGGCCTGCACTCAGTTTTTCCTAGGGCTCTACAGAGAGGCAGAGGAGGCTGCAAACAAGGGTGAGTATTAAGCAAAAATGTTTTGTAGTTTTTCATCCTACTGTTTCTTGCCCTAGTCGATAAGGTATTCCCTTTTTTTCTTCTCCTGTAGCTCCAAAGTGTGCACTTCAGAATCGCATGCTCTTCCACCTGGCTCATAAGGTCAGAACTGTTCCCTTTCTGTATTCTTTAATATGTTAATGTGTATTTCTCATCATTCTTTCTTTCTTTTTTGTTTCTGGACAGTTGCTTGTGCTAAGCTTTTTAGTTCGGTTTCGGTTAGATTATTTCAAAAATAATAACAGTTTTTGATTTCAACACTTTTTTTCCCTAGACATTAAATGCACTATTCATTATGTGGGTTTTAATGCTGTAACAACACAGAATCAAACAATTAGTGTAAATCCCATGATGATAGTGACTGCCCATTACTGTTTATCACTTATTAACCATCATTTATTCACATTACTTTAATAAAATATTTCAGTTGTTGTGTATATTACATTTGTTTTAGGCCTATTTGATGACTATTATTTCATTCCAAGTCATCGTCTCATCACAATAGAGCTGCTACCTATGCTGTCTGACAAAACTATTTTAGTAGTTCTTCAAAGTAAATAAGGCATACTTTTATGACTGCTGAATACCAATTATCAATCATAGATCATGTATTTTCAGGTAGAGATAAGTCACAGAGCAACTGCTCTCTATCCCTCTCGATCACATGTTCTTCTGTCTCTTCTCTCCGTCTCAGACCAGACAAGTAGGCACGCAATGGATTATGGACATTGTAGTTAGTTTAGCACTGAAAATGCAGTAATTATGTAGAATATTGGCCTTTTGGAAACTACAACCCCTTACTACATCGTACAGTTTGGGCTTGATTTAATTTATCTCTGGAGAAACTGCGCATTGAGCACAAAATGGTTTTCAAATAATTGAACCAACATCGGTCAATTAGTTGTTTAAAGACTGAAAAATAACTGACATTTCGATGAATCGCTCAGCTCTAACAGTTGCATAAAATCATGTTTTACACAATTCCCAAGTGTCAGTACTTATACTGAACAAAAATATAAACGCAACATGCAACAATCTCAAAGATTTTACTGAGTTACAGTTCATATAAGGAAATCAGTCAATTGAAATAAATTAATTTGGCCCTAACATGACTGGGAATACAGATATGCATCTGTTGGTTACAGATACCTTAAAGGTGAGGGCGTGGATCAGAAAACCAGTCAGTATCTGATGTGACCACCATTTGCCTCATGCAGCGCGACACATCTCCTTCACATAGAGTTGATCAGGCTGTTGATTGTGTCCTGTGGAATGTTGTCCCACTCCTCTTCAATGGCTGTGCGAAGTTGTTGGATATGGGCGCGAACTGGAACACGCTGTCGTACACGTCGATCCAGAGCATCACAAACATGCTCATTGGGTGACATCTGGTGAGTATGCAGGCCATGGAAGAACTGGGACATTTTCAGCTTCCAGGAATTGTGTACAGATCCTTGCGACATGGGGCCGTGCTGAAACATGAGGTGATGGCGGCGGATGAATAGCACAACAATGGGGCTCAGGATCTCGTCACATTATCTCTGTGCATTAAAATTGCCATCGATAAAATGCAATTGTGTTCGTTGTCCGTAGCTTATGCCTGCGCATACCATAACTCCACTGCCACCATGGAGCACTCTGTTGACAACATTGACATCAGCAAACCACTCTCCCACACAACGGTTGTGAGACCGGTTGGACATACGGTCAAATTCTCAAATTATATTGGAGGCGGCTTATGGTAGAGAAATGAACATTCAATTCTCTGGCAACAGCTCGCCAATTACACACTCCCTCAAACACTTTAGACATCTGTGGCATTGTGTTGTGTGACAAAACTGCACATTTCAGGATGTACTTTTATTGTCCACAGCACAAGGTGCACCTGTGTAATGATCATGCTGTTTAATCAGCTTTTTGATATGCCACACCTGTCAGGTGGATGGATTGTGTTGGCAAAGGAGAAATGCTCACCAACAGGGATGTAAACAAATTTGTACACAAAATTTGAGCGAAATAAGCTATTTGTGCATATGGAAAATTTCTGGGATCTTTTATTTCAGCTCATGAAACATGGGACCAACACTTTACATGTTTATATTTTTGTTCAGTGTACTTTTTTTTCTTTCTTTGTAATGGTACTGTGAGGAGCACCTACTTGTGTAATAACAATCCAGTAGACAAACCAACCATGCCTTTCCTCTCTGTTCCCAGTTCAACGATGAGAAGAAGCTGATGGGTTTCCACCAGAACCTGGAGGATGTGACTGAGGACCAGCTGAGCCTGGCCTCCATCCACTACATGAGATCACACTACCAGGAGGCCATCGACATCTACAAACGCATCTTGCTACAGAATAGGTACTTATACTGGGCTATTCTCCCATGTCCCTTCATCAAAATCACTGATAGGCAAGAGCATAGTCCCACAAATCCCTCATATGCAAGATTACAGTGGTCCCACTAGTATTGTCTGAATGAGTCAGTATCAATTTTACTGTAAATTCTTATAACTATATACAGTAAACATACTATAAGCCATATATTTAGGATGAAGTATTATAAAATTGCAAGGACACATTTTCTTGTGTTGAGACAAGAAGATGGAGGGAGACGGCTATAGTTATTTTGCAGTGGAGAAAGAGGGTGTATTATATTGGACGGTGCAGTCAAAAAGCAAGAGAGAAAGATTCACAAGGACTTCTATTCAAGAACGCAGTGTGAGCTATGGGACTAGCTATTGGATGTTTTACCATATTTACCGTTAAAAAAAATATATATATTATTTTTTCCTTTTAACTCCAGAGATTTCCTGGCTCTTAACGTGTACGTAGCGCTGTGCTACTACAAGTTGGACTACTATGATGTTTCCCAAGAGGTGTTGGCTGTGTATCTGCAGAGTATTCCTGAATCCACCATCGCTCTCAACCTCAAGGCCTGCAACCACTTCAGGCTGTACAACGGCAAGGCAGCCGAGGTAAAGCAACTCCGTATGCGTCAACGGTCAAAACAGACTGTCGTGCATCTACACGTGTTTGCCTGACATCCACAGTCGCTGTTTATGCCTACACTTGTCACGTACAGCAATACATAGTGTGGTTCAATTTGTTTTTTTCTCCCTCAGGCTGAGTTAAAGAACCTCATAGACATCTCCTCCTGCTCCTTTGAGTTTGCTAAGGAGCTTATCCGGCATAACCTGGTAAGCTGTTCCACCACCTCTGTTGTGTGACTGTGTTTGCATGACAGTGACCCCCATGCTCTATAACCTTTGACCTCTATCACCCCAGGTGGTGTTTCGTGGTGGGGAGGGTGCGTTGCAGGTGCTGCCCCCGTTGATTGATGTCATCTCTGAGGCTCGGTTGAACCTGGTCATCTATTACCTCAGACAAGGTGGGTCTTAGCCACTGGTGGTTGTCTTTGAATCCTAATCCTAACATTGAAAAGTTGAATGGCTATTTTGTCATCAATAATGTGCATCTTTGTTTCAGATGATGTTCAAGAGGCTTACACCCTCATAAAAGACTTGGAGCCAACCACACCACAGGTAGAAATAGTAATAGTTTCACATTATCAGGTGTCATAAGCAGAGGAAGTCTCGTTGTTTAAAGACTAAAGCCTTAATAGCATACATGCAGTGTCTTAACAAAATGTATTTCTTTAAGGAGTACATTTTGAAAGGAGTGGTGAATGCTGCTTTGGGTCAAGAAATTGGATCGGTGAGTAAGTGTTTGACAAACTACCCAAAAACCCCCTAGGACCACACAGTAGAAATGTCTGAGTAGATTAGGAATGTCTTATAAATCTGGTATAGTAGATCATCACTGATATGAAATCTGACTGACTGACTAGCAGTCTCTATTCCCTCCTCCTCGTCCCTGCCGGTAACTCTGCTGCAGAGGGATCACCTGAAGATCGCTCAACAGTTCTTCCAGCTGGTCGGAGGCTCAGCCAGCGAATGCGGTAAGGTGAATGAATGAATCTAAAGCGACTCAACCAAGAAGCTAGGAGTTAGCTTGTGTGTATGTCTGCATGTGAGTGAGCATGTGTGTCTTTCTCTCACTGTCTGTATCTCACTCTCCTCAGACACCATACCTGGAAGACAGTGTATGGCTTCCTGTTTCTTCCTTCTGAGGCAGTTTGAAGACGTTCTCATCTACCTCAACTCAGTCAAGGTTTGCATGGCCCAAAGCATGTAGCACTAGGACAGTACACCACATAGGCATGTTTGCACACACGTACTCAATCACTTTCTTTTCCTTTGCATTTGAGTGCTTGACATATTTATGGATTGGTGTGGAAATAACATGTATACTTGGAATGGAGGTGAGCATTATTTCTGTTTGTTTATTTTTGGTTTGTCATTAACAGAGTTACTTCTATACAGAGGATACATTCAATTTCAACTATGCCCAGGCCAAAGCTGCCTTGGGAAACTACAAAGAAGCAGAGGAGGTACATCCTGTCAACATAGAAAAATGCATTACTGCTTGCATGAGTAATGTATTGACTCAGTTCAAAGTTCATGTTCTAACATTCTTTTATATTGGACTCAGATATTTCTGCTGATCCAGGGTGAGAAGATGAAGACTGACTATGTATATCTGAGCTGGCTGACTCGCTGCTGTATGTATCCAGTCTGAAATACATTATCCATTTGTCGTCGATACAATTTCAATACCTTTACATCAATACGATATCTACATACATGATCTAAGAAACGAAATATATCACAAATTCATTTGAATAAATATATTATCTAAATAGTGTTGTCTCTCCTCTCGCTCAGACATCATGAACCAGAAAGGCCGGCTAGCCTGGGAGCTGTATCTGAAGATGGGGGCTTCGCCAGACTCCTTCAGCCTCCTACAACTCATTGCCAACGACTGCTATAAGGTGAGGCTCACTACGAACTTAGTTTCCAGGCTAACCACAAGTCAGCAATGGCTTAATCTCCTGCACCAGACTTCCTCCACAATAGACTGGGGATGAGATTAGCAAAGACCAAGCTTCCTCAATTTTCAGTGCAATTAAATGTTGCTCTGTCTGTGCTTTCAGATGGGTCAGTTCTACTGGGCAGCCAAAGCATTCGATACTCTGGAGAAACTGGATCCCGACTCCAACTACTGGGAGGGCAAGAGAGGGGCCTGTGTCGGAATCTTCCAGCTCATACTGGCAGGCAGAGAGCCAAAGTAAGTATTGGCTAAGTTTCTTAGTCTTTAGTCCAATTTTGATACCAACACTTGTCTGTGTTAGAGTTGTCACCAACACATCAAATATGAAAACCATGTCCTCCACAGAGATGTTTTGGCACATCATTTTTGTACCTTGAGTAATTTACATTTCACGGTGAAGTGTGACTTTTGTGATTCAAGCACTTTCATTTTAACTTTATAAACAACCGTTATGGTAATGTAATGAAAAAATTGCCATTGTACAATATGACCTGTTCCTAACTTCCCATCACTAATAACCATTGTCTGTGGTTCCACAGGGAAACCCTGAAGGAGGTGCTGCCCCTGTTGAGGAGCACACAGAACACCCAGGTGGAGTACATCATCAGAGCTCTGAGGAAATGGGCCAAAGACAACAGGGTTCCTCTGACATAACAATGCCATAACGTGCTTAACTCACATAATACACTTACTACATGTTATTACATTATATATGTGGTTTACATGTGCATTTTTTTATCAGAAACTTTTTACTAGTGAAAATCTATAAAATAACATGTTCTCATGAGTCATGCACAGTGTGTATTGATGTGCTTTATTGTACATGTCACAGTATTTATATCATGTACTACATGTGTTTTATTTTGCAATGTATATAATTCGGTACAGTCTCGCCAATCAATTGTATTGAAATGTGTATTTTGTATTACTCAAATGATGCTGATCCACGTATTAAACAGTATTCTCTCTATAAAGAGTTGTTGACCCCTTTCTCTCTATTGTTTGTTCTATATGCATTCACTAGTTCTGTCATGATGTTTTTCTATTGTGGGCAAATTGACACAATAGGCATACATTTGAATGAAATAGTACATATACTGTCTTTTGAATTCCAAAATACCCTATTGCTAATAAACTTCTTACTCATCTAAATTAAAGGAAGCAGTGTCTCGACAAAATAATTGAACACAAAAGCCCTCAATTTCAACAGGTGTCCACCAATGTTTGCTTGTGTTGCCTCATCAGTGCCTATGACGGTAACTCAGTCACCCAACTGGTTTATTTGGTTCAGTTTGGGATTTACTGTGCGTGTAGTTAGGTCATTGTGGAAAAACGCACAATTCAGCATTTCAGCACTGACTGAATGGATGACATAAGAATGCCATCAAAACAGATGCCATCCATTTTCTTTATTAGTGAGCAAAATTATTCAGGTGACATGGGCTATGATGTGATTAAAATGTCCTTTCACAAAAGACATCACCGTTAAGGTCATAATACTAGTGCCATCTTCTTCAGATGTTCTTATTATCGCCTATTGTGATAGGGGCGGGATTAAAATGGGAGCAAATGCAGTGATTGGCCACGATAACCCCCTCGCTCACGCGACTTCCGTTTTGTCTGTGCGCGCAGGCCCAGTGACCTCTCTGATATTTTATTTACTCCTGAAATCCAAGATGGCCACCTTGAATGTCTCGATCCCATAGCAATTGAGGATGCAAGTAGCTACCGAAAAAACAACTTTTCCCCGACCATCTCATCCCCTGAAATTCAATTCGAATGGTGCGGATGACCCCCTTACATCTTATTAGCCACTAAATAGCCATTGCAGTTTCGCGCAAACCCCTTCAATTCGCAAATTTGAAGTAGTTTCGCGAAGTAGCTCGCGCTGTCGCTGTCTGTCCGAAGCGAGGTTCAGACAGGCAGCACATCCAAATGGCCGAACCGAGAAAAGTACAATTTGTCACCCTCTCGGCCTTCGCTGCGGGATCAGCCACGGAGACTAGGAAACGCCGGTTGGAGGATGACGAGGCCGACATCGACTTGGATGCGGACGGTGAGGTCGAAACGAAAGCGTCCGGGGCAGATGGTGGCGGTGGGCTTTTCGGCAAAACTAGTAGTGACAAGGACAACGCTGAAGGAAAACGGATTACCGTGCGGTTGAACCTATCTCTGTCCGAGCCCAGCGATCAATCGTCGGCCGAGTTTAACTACAGCGAACTCATCCAAAACATCCAGGTATGACTCCTTCTGTTTGGTCAAGAAAGACATGGATCAACACCAGTTGATTTTATTAACTTGGTTAGTGGGGACTTGTTATAAGCTAGGATATGAACGTGGGTGTATCTTGTCTTTCCACGGACTAGCGTGGTCGGTGGGAGGAAATTACCAGTCATGGACTTCACACAAAAGACCCTAACTCAGCCATTCATTAAGCCATTCACTCAAATCACTTGGTACTCAGCTCGAACGGCCCGTCAAGATTACAGTTGTAGGCACTCCTTATGCACATGCAGTGATAAAGGTTGTCTGGCGCTACCTGTTTCCAATTCTTGATAACTTGCCAACTCTCTGGTTAGTTTACACCAGTCATACAGCCATTAATATGGCACGTAGAAGTGCCCCAGTACAGTTGAGTTTAGCCTCCTATGGGTGACATATAGAAGACCAGTCAGTGCTGAAATAGATGGAGTAGGTTTGGAAGTACCAGGATGTAGCCTACTGGGAGTTATGCAAATATCGGTGTTACGTTATCAAGACACTCAGTGGTGTGTACAGACATCATTGCATGGTACAGTAGTTTACAAATTTTTTTGTTACATATTTGCATAGCAATTATGCTGAATATATAATACATTGTTCTCAAACTTATAATTACAAGTGATACTACAACTTTATAAACCAGCTGTAAATCTAAATACAAATGCTTCTTCACCAATGCTATTTTGGCAATATGATTGCATAGCAATATGATTTACATCCGG
This sequence comes from Salmo trutta, assembly GCF_901001165.1. Taxonomy (NCBI): domain Eukaryota; kingdom Metazoa; phylum Chordata; class Actinopteri; order Salmoniformes; family Salmonidae; genus Salmo; species Salmo trutta. The sequence goes on from NC_042994.1 coordinate 11,035,068, forward strand.
TACAATAACAACACAATATTATTTGTTACTTTGTTTGTTGTTTGTTTATTGTGGGTAAGTTCATTTATTTTCCAGTAGTTACACTTTTCCTCACCCATTCCCCGCTTTCTAGGCAAAAAAGAACACTCCTCCTCCAGCCCCAACTCAGACTCCAACTCTTTTTATCCTGCCTCCTGCCCTTGACCCTAGCGACCCTTTCAACGATGACGAGAGAGAACGACTGCAGGTGGAGGCCCTGGCCAAGAAGTTTGAGAACAAATATGTATGTTATTTTTTGGAGCCGTGGTAAAACTTTGTGCTCTAATAACTCCACTTGTAAGATACTAGTTTTAAGATTAGTTAGACTTTTTTATCTGGTTAATAGCTTGTTGAACTAGGTTATAAACCTGTTATATCTGGTTATAAGCCATTTTTTTCTCGTTTATGACTACTGGTTATACAGAATGTACATGTGAAAGTATGTATCCTCTGTGACACAGGGCAATGCCAATGCAGCAGGAAAGAAGAAGAGGAAGGATAGAATGCAGGATCTGATTGACATAGGCTTCGGCTACGACGAGACCGACCCTTTTATTGACAACTCAGAGGCTGTAAGTATCTATTTTTGTTGTTTACCTTTTACATGCCTTCATGTGGAGAAGGAATGTTAGGCTGTATTATAGGTGGACAAAATAGGAATCTGCTCTATTCTGGCGAACTCCGCTCTGGAGTTTTGCTTCCTGTTTGGAGTGTGCTTAAGACTGTCAATCAACCACAGCACCAATTCGCACAACCAATCAACCTCACCCCATAAACACTAACCTACATTCACCACAGTGACATGTTTTTTTTGTTTGTCAGACACTCATTGAAGTTAGTCTGTATTCTGCATCTATGCTCTGAATGTAACGGCTGCCATTTTGTTTTGTGTGACAGTATGACGAGCTGGTCCCGGCCTCCCTGACTACCAAGCTGGGAGGGTTCTACATCAACACGGGCACGCTGCAGTTCAGAGCTGCTTCCGAGTCAGAGGGAGAGGAAGGGGGCAAGGATGTCAAACCCAGAGTAAGGGTGGGATACTGGCATGAAGCATTGTATACAGTGAAATTACACTATATTAGTCAGTTGGGGTCAATTCCATTTCAATTATGTTAATTCAGGAAGTAAACAGAAATTCTAATTCTATTCAAAATTAATGAGAAAATCAAAGATTTTTTGTTTACTTCCTGAATTGACTAGAATAATTGATGCTTTATTTGTGTTTATCCAACTGGTTGTTTTGGTTTTTCATAAATTGTGTCTGTGCCTTCCGGTGTTAGCAGGAGCTGAAGGATGGCGAGGAGCAAGTGATCAAGAGACGAAGGAGGAAAGAAGGAAACAATTTGGAGGAGAAGAAACCCCGGAAGAACAGAGTGCCCAAACCAGGGTGAGATGATAGGATAGTGGGATGGATACAACCAGGGTGAGATGATAGGATAGTGGGATGGATAAAACCAGGGTGAGATGATAGGATAATGGGATGGATAAAACCAGGGTGAGATGATAGGATAATGGGATGGATACAACCAGGGTGAGATGATAGGATAGTGGGATGGATAACCAAACCAGGGTGAGATGATAGGATAGTGGGATGGATACAACCAGGGTGAGATGATAGGATAGTGGGATGGTTAACCAAACCAGGGTGAGATGATAGGATAGTGGGATGGATACAACCAGGGTGAGATGATAGGATAATGGGATGGATACAACCAGGGTGAGATGATAGGATAATGGGATGGATACAACCAGGGTGAGATGATAGGATAGTGGGATGGATACAACCAGGGTGAGATGATAGGATAATGGGATGGATACAACCAGGGTGAGATGATAGGATAATGGGATGGATACAACCAGGGTGAGATGATAGGATAGTGGGATGGATACAACCAGGGTGAGATGATAGGATAGTGGGATGGATACAACCAGGGTGAGATGATAGGATAGTGGGATGGATACAACCAGGGTGAGATGATAGGATAGTGGGATGGATACAACCAGGGTGAGATGATAGGATAATGGGATGGATACAACCAGGGTGAGATGATAGGATAATGGGATGGATACAACCAGGGTGAGATGATAGGATAATGGGATGGATACAACCAGGGTGAGATGATAGGATAGTGGGATGGATACAACCAGGGTGAGATGATAGGATAATGGGATGGATACAACCAGGGTGAGATGATAGGATAATGGGATGGATACAACCAGGGTGAGATGATAGGATAGTGGGATGGATACATCGCTGCTTCTTGTGCCTGTCAGGCATGTCTGTACCTTCACTAATTACCATTTGAGATGGAATGGTTGCTGAATAATTCTGATTATTTTGTTCTTGCTGTAAGAGCAAATCATCTAAGGGGACATTGTTGTTCTATGCATATTTCTCAAATAGAACTGAGCATGTTTCAAGAACCATTCCTCAAAACGTCTTGTAATGGTTTTTGAATCCGTTTTTATACCTCCCCGTGTCAAACCCTACCAAATGTGCACTGAAATTGAAATGTATGCACTTCAGCATATAATACAATAGACGAATTCATCATATAGATATATTTTAGTTCATTCCTACCCATGTACAGATATGTCTGACTATGACATGATACACTGTGATGCTCTCTCTGAATGGCCCGTGGGCTTGTGTGACAGGCCAAGTGTCCTTAACAAAGGCTACATTAGCTACGCTCTGATAAGCTGATCACTCCGCTGCCATAAATACTCCTATTCCCAGAAATAGACCAGCAGATATTATGAGACTGTTGTTTCCCTTGTATCATATTGAAAAGACATTTCCTTGCTTATCGGTTTCTTGTCTTTGAGATTACACACCATAACTTGCCTCACTATTTTCTCTCTCCTTCCTCTTTCTTCCTTCCTTCTCTCACCCTCTCCTCTCTTCCCGCTCTCTTTCCCCTCTTCACCCATCTCTCTTGTCTTTCTGATCCAGAGTGTCGTCTCTGATGAACATCCACCGGCCAGAGAAGAAGAAGAGGAAGAAGCTGATGAAGGACTCCTTGTGCTTGGCAGCCATGTTGCGCCGCTTCACCCGGGAGAAGCAGGAGATGAGGAAGATGAACCCCATCGCGCCCCACTCCGGCATGGGCAGCTCCGTGGCCAACGCCCCGCGAGCCAACCACCTGCTGGCTAACTCCCACCTGCACGCTAACGCGGCTAACAACGACGTCTCGTTGGCCGAGCTCACCGCGGACCCCGCCATGATGTCACTGCTGGGCTCGGCAAATGAGAAGGAGCTCCAGGATCTACTGGGTGACCTGGACTTCAGCCTTCTGGACAGCTCGGCTAATCCGCACGTGGCCACGCCCGGGAGAGAGAATGGCCTGATAGGAATTGGAGTTTCAGGGCCGAAGCCGAGTGGGGGCGCGTTAGGGAGGGGGCTGGGGCTTTCAGGGGGTCTCCTACACCCACCTCCGCTCCCTGACGGCCTGCCCGCCCCCCTCATCAAGCGCATCGAGGACCTACGGGCGGTGAGTCGCACTGATGGGGCTTTTCCACTTTATCATAGATTGATTTATTTGTTTACTTAATATTTATGTGATCATCCCTTGATTTAATTGTTGAGTAACTTCCTGGAATTTTGTACAGTTGAAATAAACAAAAAATAGTGTTTCAGTTCTTGGAGGATTAGTGATGCATTTCTTGACAGGGTGGTAAAAATGCAAAGAGAGGTTAGAGAGGAGCAGAGCAGAATGGAAGAGCGGATGAGAGCAAAACGCATGAAAGAAAGGTAGACTAGCAACAGACAACTGGTGGCCAAAAGGGAGAGAGAAGAAAGAGAGAGTGACAAATCAAGAATGAGCGAAAACTGGCAAGATGACAATGCAGGCGTTTTGAAACTGGCACGGAAGGCTCCTTTTTGCTTTTGTGCGTCTTTCCATGGAAGACAGTATGCTGACCAACCTCTTTTCTTCACAGGCCTCTCGTCAGTTTGATCAAGAGGGAAGGAAGAAATTCTTCACCCTAGATATGAATAACATCCTACTGGAGTGAGTTTGTCGTTCTTTTGACCCATTGTACATTTCTCTCCGTCTCCACCCTGAATGTGTCATACTGCTGATATTGGAGTCGATTGTTCATCTCTTTTCTTGTCTTTTTCACCCCCACTCTGTTCTACATTTCTCCCAACATCTTTCTCTCTCGCACGCAAATTGTTTTATTCTTTGTCGTCTCTTCTTTATCCCCTTTCCTTGCTTACCATCTTTCTCTCTCCATCCCCCCCTTTCTCTCACTCCTGTTAATTCCCTCTGTTGCTCCTCTCCCTTCCCTCCACGCTCTCCTCCGCTCCTCCCCCAGTATTGAGCTGCAGGTGCAGGAGCAGCCGATGGGGCTACGTGGGGAGGTGTATTCTCACCTGGAGGCGTTTGTGCCCTGCAATAAGGAGGCCCTGCTCAAACGCCTCAAGAAGCTAAGCCTCAACATCCAGGACGACCGTCTGCGGACGCCCCTGTTGAAGCTGAAGCTGGCCGTGTGCAGTGTGATGCCCGAGCAGATCCAACGATACAACACGGACTGCATGGTCAAGGCTGCCAAGTAAGAAGATTACAATACTCCATAGTGTACTGCAGCCATACTCAACAGGCGGATCGTGGTCCGGATGCGGACCCAGAACGGGGTCAATACGGACCGCGGGTCCCGACTTTACATTTGACATTTTTCTACATTTGATGTTGCATTGGGCAGTTTGACATTCCCTGACAGAGAGACATTTTGATTTAGTACCTGTCAGAAATGTCCAGTTGATCAAATAGCCCATGTTAGGTAGATGGGTACGCCCAGGGGCCTCGACCCCCAGCGGGCCCCCATTTGATTTTGTTGAGTCATTCACTCAGGTGTCATATGGCAAAATGTGTAGAAGTGCAGGAAATTAGCTTTAAAACGGCAAGATTTTCTCTCCATCAACAAGAAGGATGTGAACAGTTTGAACAGTTTGGGGTTGTTGGGTGTGGGTTTGTTACTACGCTGATAAATGACTAAATCCATCCTGACCTTTGCCACCTAGGAAATTTGTATGACCGGACCTTCTTAAATAGTAGTTGAGTACCCCTGGTATACTGTAATGCTATATCGCTTATCCATAATGGTTGTTAGGTTATTTTTAGTGCTCTACTCTGCCTGTGTTCATCACTGCTTTCATTTATATGCGTCTCTGCCTCTGCGGGTATATATTGAGGTTGTTAGAACATGCTGATTCTGATGTGTGTGTGTGTGTGTGTGTTGGACCCCTAGCAGGCAGCAGCCTGGAGAGGGAGAGAAGAACGGATCAGAAGAGGAGGACGAGGGGAAGCCGGGGAAGAGAATGATGGGCCCACGGAAGAAGTTTGTCTGGGACGACAAGCTCAGGTAACAGGCCATCCACTGCCCTCAATCAAATCTTATTTATAAAGCCATTTTTACATCAGCAGTTGTCACAAAGTGCTTTTATAGTAATCTGGCCTAGACACTAAAGCGAAATTCTCTAGCAAAGTCATACAGGAAGTGGTTGATTTGAAAAGATAATAGATTAGTAAGCTTTCTTAATTTGTCTGTCTGTCTGTGTCTGTCTGTCTGTCTGTCTGTCTGTCTGTCTGTCTGTCTGTCTGTGTCTGTGTCTGTGTCTGTGTGTGTGTGTGTGTGTGTGTGTGTGTGTAGGTCGCTGCTGTGTAACCTGGTGCGTGTGAAGTTGAGCTCCTATGAACTAGAGTCGTCTCAGTGCTCTCTCTCCGTGGAGGATTACCTCAAGGCCTTCATGGAGAACGAGGTCAAACCACTGTGGCCCAAGGGCTGGATGCAGGCCAGGATGCTGTTCAAGGAGAGCCGTGTTGTACACAGTCACCTCACTGTCAACCTGTAAGTTATCTCAACTATAGTTGGACCTTATAAATAAGTTGGCTTTATAATGGCAATTATACCTTTTATTGTATATATGCCTGATTGACAGATCAAATCAGATTTTATTGGTCGCATACACATATTTAGCTGATGTTATTGTGGGTGTAGTGAAATGCTTGTGTTCCTAGCTCCAACAGTGCAGCAATATCTAACGATGCACAACAACACACACAAATCTAAAAAGTAAAATAATGGGATTTAGAAATATTAGGACGAGCAATGACAAGTATAAATAGTATAAATATACTGTGCCTTCGGAAAGTATTCAGACCCCTTGACTTTTTCCACATTTTGTTACGTTACAGCCTTATTCTAAATTGATGAAATACTATTTTTTCCTCATCAATCTACACACAATACCCTATAATGACAAAGCCTAAACAGGTTTTTATAAATTTTTGCAAATGTATTAAAAATAGAAAACCAGAAATACCTTATTTACATAAGTATAAAGACCCTTTGCTATGAGACTCGAAATTGAGCTCAGGTGCATCCTGTTTCCATTGATCATCCTTGACATGTTTCTACAACTTAGTTGGAGTCCACCTGTGGTAAATTCAATTGATTGGACATGATTTGGAAGGGCACAGTTGACAGTGCATGTCAGTGCAAAAACCAAGCGTTGAGGTCAAAGGAATTGTCTGTAGAGCTCCGAGACAGGATTGTGTTGAGGCACAGATCCGGGGAAGGGTACCAAAAAATGTCTGCAGCATTGAAGGTCTCCAAGAACACAGTGGCCTCCATCATTATTAAATGGAAGAAGTTTGGAACCACCAAGACTCTTTCTAGAGCTGGCTGCCTGACCAAACTGAGCAATCAGGGGAGAAGGGCCTTGGTCAGGGAGGTGACCAAGAACCCGATGGTCACTCTGACAGAGCTCCAGAGTTCCTCTATGGAGATGGGAGAACCTTCCAGCAGGACAACCAAAAATATACACAAATATATCTCTGAACCTCATAGTTATTTATCTAGTTTAAAACGGGTCCAAAAAACCTAAAAAAAAAAAAATACACTACATGACCAAGCACTCCTCCAATCAGGCCTTTATGGTAGAGTGGCCAGACGGAAGCTGCGCCTCAGTTAAAGTCACATGACAGCCCGTTTGGAGTTTGCCAAAAGGCACCTAAAGACTCTCAGACCATGAGAAACACGATTCTCTGGTCTGATGAAACCAAGATCGAACTCTTTGGCCTGAATGCCAAGCATCACGTCTGGAGGAATCCTGGCACCATCCCTACGGTGAAGCATGGTGGTGGCAGCATCATGCTGTGGGGATATTTTTAAGTGTCAGTAACTGGGAGTCTAGTCAGGATCGAGGGAAAGATCCTTGATGAAAACCTGCTCCAGAGCACTCAGGATCTCAGACTGGGGCGAAGGTTCACCTTCCAACAGGATCTGCAGAGAAGAATGGGAGAACTCCCCAAATACAGGTGTGCCAAGCTTGTAGCGTCATACCCAAGAAGGCTCAAGGCTGTAATCACAGCCAAAGGTGCTTCAACAAAGTACTGAGTAAAGGGTCTGAATACTTATGTAAAAGTTATTTCCGTTTTCCTGTTTTTGCTTTGTGATAATGGGGTAGATTGTCTGTAGATTGATGAGGGGAATAAACTATTTAATACATTTTAGAATAAGGCTGTAATGTAACAAAATGTGGAGAAAGTCAAGGGGTCTGAATACTTTCCAAATGCACTGTGTGTGTGTCTGTGTGTGTGTCTGTATATATATATATATATATATATATATATATATATTATATATATATATATATATGTGTATTTGAAGTCAGAAGTTTACATACACCACTTCAAAAATGTCTTGTTAACAAACTATAGTTTTGGCAAGTTGGTTAGGACATCTACTTTGTGCATGACACAAGTAATTTTCCCAACAATTGTTTACAGACAGATTATTTCACTTATACTTCGCTGTATCACAATTCCAGTGGGTCAGAAGTTTACATACACTAAGTTGACTGTGCCTTTAAAGAGCTTGGAAAATTCCAAAAAATGATGTCATGGCTTCTGATAGGCTAATTGACATCATTTGAGTCAATTGGAGGTGTACCTGTGGATGTATTTCAAGGCTCAGTGCGTCTTTGCTTGGGAAACTGAAAATAAATCAGCCAAGACCTCAGAAAAAAGATGGTAGACCTCCACAGGTCTGGTTCATCCTTGGGAGCAATTTCCAAACGCCTGAAGGCACCACGTTCATCTGTACAAACAATAGTACGCAAGTATAAACACCATGTGACCACGCTGCTGTCAAACCTGTCAGGAAGGAGACGTGTTCTGTCTCCTAGAGATGGATGTACTTTGGTGCGAAAAGTGCAACTCAATCCGAGAACAACAGCGAAGGACCTTGTGAAGATGCTGGAGGAAGTAGGTACAAAACTATCTATATCCACAGTAAAACCGCCATAAAAAAGGCAGACTACTGTTTGCAACTGCACATGGGGACAAAGATTGTACTTTTTGGAGAAATGTCCTCTGGTCTGATGAAACAAAAATAGAACTGTTTGGCCATAATGACCATCGTTATGTTTGAAGGAAAAAGGGGGACACTTGCAAGCTGAAGAACACCATCCCAACCGTGAAGCACGGGGGTGGCAGCATCATGTTGTGGGGGTCCTTTGCTGCAGGAGGGACTGGTGCACTTCACAAAATAGATGGCATCATGAGGCAGGAAAATTATGTGGATATATTGAAGCAACATCTCAAGACATCAGTCAGGAAGTTAAAGCTTGGTCACAAATGGGTCTTCCAAATGGACAATGACCCCAAGCATACTTCCAAAGTTGTGGCAAAATGGCTTAAGGACCACAAAGTCAAGGTGTTGAAGTGGCCATCCCAAAGCCATGACCTCAAACCTATAGAAAATTTGTGGGCAGAACTGAAAAACTGACTCAGTTACACCAGCTCTGTCAGGAGGAATGGGCCACAATTCACCCAATTTATTGTGGGAAGCTTGTGGAAGGCTACCCAAAATGTTTGACCCAAGTTAAACAATTTAAAGGCAATGCTACCAAATACTAATTGAGTGTATGTAAACTTCTGACCCACTGGGAATGTGATGACAGAAATAAAAGTTGAATTATTATTATTATACTATTATTCTGACATTTCACATTCTTAAAATAAAGTGGTGATCCTAACTGAACTAAGACAGGGATTTTTTACTAGGATTAAATGTCAGGAATTGTGAAAAACTCAGTTTAAATGTATTTGGCAAAGGTGTATGTAAACTTCCTACTTCAACTGTAAATACAGTCGTGGCCAAAAGTTTTGAGAATGACACAAATATTCATTTTCACAAAGTCTGCTGCCTCAGTTTGTATAACGGCAAACTGAGGCAGCAGACTTTGTGAAAATTAATATAAACGCATATGTTTGTTTTCATCAAGGAACTCTTTGCTCCATTCATCTTTCCCTCGATCCTGACGAGTATATACACACACATTGATATATATGTGTATATATATATATATATATATATATATATATATATATAAAGATCGATCATCTGTTTATTCAGATATACTGTACATCTTCTATCCATATAGTCTATACATCCCATCACATACTGTGTGTGTGTGCATATATACACATACACATACACACACACACACACACACACACACACACACACACACACACACACACACACACACACACAGTATGTGATGGGATGTATAGACTATATGGATAGAAGATGTACAGTATATCTGAAGAAACAGATGATTGATTGACAGATGGATTAGCATTCCTGTGTGGTTGTTAACTTAACACACCATTGTTTTCTCTGTCCAGGGTCAAGAAAAGGATGGTCCCCACCCCCAGGGCTAAAGCAAAGGTCAGTGACATATCTTTACTCTCAATTGACGTTTGTAACTTTCTATCCATACAAGATGGTTATTTGGTATTACCTGCGGTGCCATGTGTTCTGATGCGGGGCTAATGCTAACCTTTGTCCTTTCCCTGTGTTCCAGGAGGGCCAATGGATTCAGCAGAGGCCCAATCTCCCCACCGCCACCACCCCTTCTCTCCCCCACGTCCCCTCCACCCCCTCCGTCATCCAGGCCCGCCGGACCTCCTCGTCTCCCTCGGAGCCCATCTGCCTGTCCGACTCGCTGGACGAGGACCTCCGCGCCCCCTCCCTGGATTCCGTCTCCCACGCCCTCGCCTTCCTCAGCCAAGCCGCCAAGGGCCTGGGTCCCCACGGCAGCGTCACTGACCTCACCCTCACCTCCCCCCTCTCCCCCCCGCCTCTCCAGATCCCCAACTCCTCGCCCCCCTCCATCACCCCTCACTACTCCCCCTCGTCTTCCCTACTCACCTCACATTCTCTTTCCAAGATAAACGCCAACTCGTCGACGATGGTGACGATGCCATCGATGGCCAACATTAAGACCACGCTATCTACCTCTCCCTCCACTTCCACGGCGTCGTCGGTTCGCATGCAGCTTGCGGGGGCCACGTTGGTGTCTCGTGGCGCCGACGGAGTGTACGGCATGATGAAAGGGGCAGGCTCTATGGGACAGACTCAGAGACACAATGTCAGCATGGCGACCGCCACTCACAGGCAAGGGGGCATGACCGGAGGGAGTAAGCTCCACCCACCGTCGTCCCCCTCCCCGCCCACCAAGCAGCGGCCCCCTCCCACAGCCTCTCCACTCCTGCCCCCCCATCAGAAGGTCTCCCTGGGCATGGGGGTGGCAATACCAGGACTGGGGAAGAGCAGTGTCAAATCCAACAGCAGCAGTAATGGCGGTGCCATGATGAGCAACATGCCCTCTTCCTCCCCTCAGTCCCGTGCCACCAACTCCCACTCACACCCCCAGCAGCTCAACTCCAAGAGCCCTCATCAGCTCAACTCCAAGAGCCCCCAGCAACCCTCCTACCTCACCTCCACAGTGGGCTCCTCACCATCCCAGTCCCCCTCCCACCACCAGGGCAAATCCAAGCCCCACCACCAGTCCAACTTCATCACCCCCATGCAGGCAACCCTCACCAAGTCCTCCCACAGCAACAACTCCTCCCCCATCATCAAGCTCACCCCTCGCCCCCCTGCCCCCACCCCTCCTCCCATCTCCTCCCCTTCTTCCTCCTCATCCAACCTCCTCTCTCACTCTCAAATGATCTCCAGCCCTCTCCAGTACCAGTCCCCCAAGACTGCCGGCTTCCGCCCCCCATTTAGTGTCCAAGGTGGGGGTCAGGTGAAGTCGGGCCAGGGCAGTTATAGCTTCGCGGGGAGCCAGAAGGCTCCGTCTGTCATTAGCAGTAGTAGCGTTAGCAGCGCTAGCTCCAACAGCAGCCCCATGCGCATGTCGCCCGTCACCAGTCGCCCAGACAACAGCCCCTCCGGCACGGTCTCGACCAGTCACGGACAGAGACAGAGAGCTGTGGGCGGAGCCAAGGCTGTAGGCAGTCGGGTGCCCACGGCAACCATGGCCACACCCTCCGTCACCTCACACCTGACGCAGGTGAGTCAGCCAATCACATGCGACCAGAAAGTGTCAAGAAGTGTGAAAAACAGGATCAAGAGAAGCACCTCTTAGATACTGACTGCATTTTTCTCGCTTGAGCTTTGAGTATGTTCTGCAAAGGCTTGGCCACGTAGTCAGAACAGAAGAGAAAGGAAGAGATTGTGTCAGGCACTTTATATGTCACTAAGTTGAGTCACCTGATCCCTTCTCTCTCCTTCTCTTTCTCCACCCCCTTCCCCCTAGGTGTCAGCTAGCAGTCCCCTCCTGGGCGGGCCACTTGGCTTTGGGATGCTGGGGGGGCTGGTGCCCGTCTCACTGCCCTACCAGTTCCCATCGCTGCTCAACTTCACTCCTCCTGGAGCCCCGGGGGTCAGCGGCCTGGGCACGGGCGCCAACTCAGGATACAGCCTCTCACAGAGCGACTTAATGGGTGAGTAATTGGCCGGTGCCCAACTGGCAGTGGATCCACAAGACTGTGATCTTTCAAAGCACCGGGCATGCAAATATATAGGAGCAAAAATAAAGCATTTGTTCTCTCTGTTCTCTACGGTTCAGTAGAACTTTTAGGGCTCTTAATACCACTGTACTGTAGATCATGATGTGGTAAACGTCTTTAAAGAATTTACTACTTCATTATTATGACATTTTATCGGATGAATTTGATCAAATGACAAAGAAACTCAGTGTTTATTAAGATGGCAAAATAAATGGAGCCGCAGTTAGATTTGTTTGTGGTCCCTTGAGATTCATCTAGTCTTAGTTTGTGTTACTCATGGTCAGTGTTGTGGTGTGCAGTGTGTGTGTGCGTGCTGTGGATCCATACTGAAGTATAATCAGCTCTAATGTGCCTATGCTAAAGGTTTCTCACTGTAACCCTCTTGCCCTGCCTGTCTCGTTTTCTCATCCAATCCCTCACTCCTTCTCCGTCCGTCCGTCCGTCCGTCCATCCATCCATCCATCCATCCATCCATCCATCCATCCATCCATCCATCCATCCTTCACTCCTGTGTTCTTTAATCCCTCTTTTATCTGCCCTCACTTTCTGATTTTCTGTTTTACTCAAATTCTACTTTCATCTTTTAATGTTCCTTTTCTCACCTTTATTCTCCTCAACCCCTTCCCCCTCTCCATTCTTCCCTTTTTTTACCTCCTCACTCCTTCTTCCTCTCGTCTGTCCATCCCTCCCTCCCTCTCTCCCTCCCTCCCTCCCTCCCTCCCTCCCTCCCTCCCTCCCTCCCTCCCTCCCTCCCTCCCTCCCTCCCTCCCTCCCTCCCTCTCTCCTCAGATCTGTATAAGAGTCTCCAGTCAGGGTCACATGCTGCTCTACCTCCTCACTTGCAGCTTGCTTTCTCAGGTAAACTTCATACCTCCTCCAGTACCTCCCCTCCTCCTCCCTTACCTCCCTCCTCCTCTTCCCTTCCTCCATTTGTGTTGTTGTCATTCCCTGCATCATGTTGATATCGCTCACTCACTGTTTGGCTGTAAAGTCTTCTTTCCCAACCTGTCTGCCTGCTTCAATGTTAGCGGTGATCTGCATGCCTGTGTTAACACTAGAAGCACGTGTCTTGTCTGTCGATGAAGCATCTCCTCCCTGTGTGTTAGGTGTTCAGTATTTTTCTGTATCATGTATTTACACATGATGTAACAAATCATTTTAAACCCCCTCTACCTCAGATGCGAACCAAAGCCAGGGTGGCGACATGAAGAGGAAGTCCCACTGACCAATAGAGACGGAGGACAGAGAGTGACATGGAGACATCCACTAGGATCACTTTGATTGGACAGATGGACACAATGATGTAATAATACAGGGGGGAGGAGCCTTCTTCCCTCAATATGGACCTGAAGAATCAATTCCCCCTCACCATGACAATTTATGAATTTAATTTAGCTGTATTTTTATGATTACTGGGTATAAAATGGACCTGGGGTGAATGATAATGAATTTTTTTCCCTTACGTTTTTTTCTTGTCAACATGTTTACATGACCGACCTTTATCACTGTGGAATGAGGACAGGGTCGTATTCATTAGGCTCCAAGCGTAGAAAAACAAATACAAAAACAAGGAAGGACTGACTGAACACTCGTTTTCGTTTAAAAAGCGTTTTGCTATGTTGTGCACCAACGGAGCGCACATACCGCAACGAATGTCGATCTATTTGCCGTTTGTTCGGCGCGGTCTGTTTTACGGACCACCCCACCGGCGAGGGTCTGATTGCTGACATTTTCGCTTGATTCTACATGTAGAATCAGTTTGAAAATTATGGCTGGCACTCTGTTCAGAGGTGCTAAGTACTCTCGACCTGCAAACGCTACCAGTGTGTCCGTTCTGTAATGAAAACCACCCAGGAGAGGGAGCACGCTGTTAGCTAAGTAATTTAATTTGAATTTGAGTCTGTTTTTATTTTTTCTCGTCTAAAGCAGATTTGAGTATAAATTATTTTTTGGTAGTTGTCTTGACTGTCTGAGGAAGGTAGTTGTTAACTTGTCTCCGATGTGAGATGGTGTGTCCATAGAGTGTTTTAAAGTCGCCTCTGCTCCCCACAAATGACTGTTAAGTTAGTATAGCTAATATAAAAATGGATAAATTATTTGTAATTTACACAGGGATAAAAAAATATTTAGAGGTACGAGTGTGCCCGGTGAGATTGTGTGTGTGTGTACGTACACAACCTACATATATTATTATATATTGTATTTTCTTTCCAGGTCAGTCTGTGCTGTGTGAGTGTACGAATTGTATATCCCCCCTTTTCTCTGTTGTGTGTGTTTGAGAGAGTGAGTTTTCCCCTCTCTTGCGCAGCGTGTCTTTGGTGCTGTATAATCACACTGGACCTTTTCTGGAGAAAAAACTTGAACCGTAAAAGCTAGACTCCTCTTTTGGAAAGAGGAGTGGAGCGTGAGAGAGGGGACAGAGACGCAAGATTGTAGCCTACTTGAACTTTTTTTTTTAATTGTAATTAATTTACTTTGTAAAAAAAACGTATCAACTAAAACACACTCAAAACTCAATATGACAAAACGCCTTAGTTTGTAAGTTTCATTAAAGAACTATGCAGGACTATAAATGCTTCAATGCAAAAGTGCAAGTCGTCGCTTGGCTTTCAACCTCTTACTCAGCTGTCAATGTATTTCTGGGAGTTGCGAATGTTTGTGTGTATGTATGTCTGAGTCCTTTTTCTCATCTAAAGAACTCTCTTTTCTCACCTACTGAATACCTCTCTAGAAATTGTTCTTCCTTACTCTCTTCCTATATCTGGGAAGATCTCAATAGCATACTCGTCACTTCCTCTCTCCTAGTCTTCTCAAAACCCATTGGGGGAGAAGGTCAGAGGGGAGGGACCTCTGGCTTTCTTGCCTCTGTCCATCTCTTATCATCCTTCATCCCTCCTTCCAATGTCAGTATGAATGTCGACCAACTGCACCAAGGATGGCGCCAAAGATGAGTTTCCTAGCATATAGATGGGGTGCCTTGGTCAGTGTGTGTGTGTGTTCCTATCATTCTCTTTGAAATGTACCCATGAGTGTTGTCTGTCTGTGGTCTGTCAGGATGTCATGGTGAAAAGTTGTTTCTTTCTGTGACTGGAGCAGCAGGTGACATTTTAAAGCTTTTGGGGTGGGTAAAGATTACATTTCATGGTAACTGGTTACTTAATTCGGTCTCTTTTGTAGATTATTTTTGTGTGTCGATTTATGGAATAAAATACAGTTGGTTTTTAATAGGGCCTGAGTCATTTCTTTGTGCTCCCTGTCTTCCGTCCTCCATTGTGACAGCTGTCTTTCAAAATAACCCTTCTAGTTCTGAAGGTAGGGCAAAACTACGCTCTCAAGACACCTGTTAAAGGAAGTAAGGGCTCTATTCAATCTGTATATTGGATTTTAAAGACAATGTTCCAGCCTTAAAGGTCATTTCCGATTGTCAGCGCAAATGGAATTTACCTTAACATTTCTAGCACACAAACTGTAATGCTTCAGGAATTCAGATTGAATAGACGCATTTTTATTTATTTAACCTTTATTTAACTAGGCAAGTCAGTTAAGAACAAATTCTTATTTACAATGATGGCCTACCCCAGCCAAACCCGGACGACGCTGGACCAATTGTGCGCCGCCCTATGGGACTGCCAATCACAGCCGGATACAGCCTGGATTCGAACCAGGGACTGTTGTGATGCCTCTTGCACTGAGATGCAGTGCCTTAGACTGCTGCGCCATTCGGGAGCCACAAGTGAAACGATGTTGCACTCGGGAGCCTTAAGACGTGGCAATAGATTTTTTTCATACATTTGTCATAAGTCCATGTTTTGTACAGTCCCTCAATTATGTCAACATTTGTGTTCACTTTCTGTACCCTGGAAAGGTCAGGGCTCGATTCAATGCATAAGGCTGAAGATCCGTGCCACAATGCGGTTGAAATGTAAAGGTAATTTCCTATTGAGTGGACGTCAGCAGCGTTTACTGTGAATGCAGTCTCCTGCAAATGCGGAGACATTGCCTTTAAACCTCAATCGCGCTATATCCCGGATCTTCAACGGATCGAATCGAGCCCTCACTGTCAAAATACATCATTACACTTGTTGCTCTTTGACCTTTATCACCCATGCCGGTGGTTTCCAGGTAACAACAGGCCCTAGCTTTGTGGAAGGCTCTGTGGAGCTTTCCCGTTTTCTTGGCCCTATTTGGATTCTTTTAAAAAGTGCATCCTTTGTTCCTCCCTTGAAGTAACTGATTAGAAATGTCTGGACAGGTGAAAGCCATGTGGTAGAGCCCTTCCGCTCACCTGCCCAGGACACCCACTCAGATTGAGCAACAACAACAAAAAATCTGCTCTTTACTTGTCAAATGTTCCAAACAGGACATTGCATATTTAGGTAAAAAGACAAACACCAACAGATACCCAATGCACTGCTTGCTATGAATTCTATGTCAGACTTGATTAAATATAACAGATTACCTGGATTTACATTCACTCTCACCGGATGGGATGCCAAAAATAACTAACTGAAAGCCACACCCCCAATAATCCATGAATATAACTGCATTGTGCCATTTGCCACTGTGCTTCTATGGCTATAATAACCATTCTGCCTATTTCATTTGTTCATTTAGCAAACAAGACAACTCATATCCAGTACCTTTATCAGTCAACACCTATATTTTAGCTGTAATTAGCTTTAAAAATTCAATTTTCTCTCAGCCTCATGTCATAATGTGTACAATAGCATGAGATGAGCTATACAACTGCAAATCTTTCTCTGCCCAATGGCAAAATTGCAGGAAGTTTGCTGCCCAAATTGATGCAGGCCCACCTGACAAGTTCCTGGCTACGCCAATGATGTCCCATACCCCCAGCTGGTGGAGAGTATAACATTTGGGTTGTCATCTGCAGCAGGTCCCTGGTTCAAATCACAGAGTAGTTTTTGTTTTCTAACTTTTCTCAACCCCTTACTGAATTTAGACCACTTCCCTAAACAACCCATCATATTTGCCCTTGGGGCATAGCTACACTCTGTGCTCTCCAATTTGGGAAGAGAAACATGCATGACTGAATTGAAAGTCTCTGGGAGCTCCTCCGCTCAGGACAAACTGGAATCACATTATTTCTACAATGAATATGCTTTATTTATTTTTTACAAAAAAATCACTGTAGTCTAGAAATACAGGAGGCATACAAGAAATAAAATGGGGGTTGGGGGGGGGGTATTTGCAGTTGTAATGAAAGCCTGGTCGTCAACAGCCAGTCTGAGAATAATAATAATACAAACACAATTAAAACTACATCATGGATGTTAAAGCTTTTAACCAAATGAAATCACATTCTGCTCTTGAATGGGGAGCAGAAGGCTCCACATCTCACATAGTTAATAGTAACACTGATTTCTGACCCACACACACACTACCTATGGAGACATTGCTACAGGTATATGAACGGGAGAGGAGGTGCACACTGGGTATGATATGACACACAGCAAAATTACACAAGACAAAGAAGAAGAAAAATAAGTGTTTGTTTTCCGTTCACCAGGTTTTCCTCGTTAGGTTTTTATGTAACACATACACCACACCTACACGTCTTTCTTTTTAATACAGGTGAACACCTACACGTCTTTCTTTTTAATACAGGTGCACACCTACACGTCTTTCTTTTTAATACAGGTGCACACCTACACGTCTTTCTTTTTAATACAGGTGAACACCTACACGTCTTTCTTTTTAATACAGGTGAACACCTACACGTCTTTCTTTTTAATACAGGTGAACACCTACACGTCTTTCTTTTTAATACAGGTGAACACCTACACGTCTTTCTTTTTAATACAGGTGCACACCTACACGTCTTTCTTTTTAATACAGGTGCACACCTACACGTCTTTCTTTTTAATACAGGTGCACACCTACACGTCTTTCTTTTTAATACAGGTGCACACCTACACGTCTTTCTTTTTAATACAGATGAACACCTACACGTCTTTCTTTTTAATACAGGTGAACACCTACACGTCTTTCTTTTTAATACAGGTGCACACCATGCATTACCCACTAATGCTCTTATCTAGTGTCTAAGGCACTTTAAAACCTCTTGGACATACCCTGGGATAGGGGGCGCCACAGCGCATTTTGGAAAAAAATTTGTTCCCATTTTCAACGGCCTACTAATCAAACTCAGAAGCTAGGACATGCATATACTTATTTTATATGGATAGAAAACACCCTAAAGTTTCTGAAACTGTTTGAATGGTGTCTGTGAGTATAACAGAACTCGTATGGCAGTCAAAACCCCGAGACCGATTGAACTAGGAAGTGGGATTCTGAATTGTGGACTCGACTTCACAGCCTTCCCTATAATTTACAACGTGACAAAATGATAATTGAGCACTTTCCAGTGCTTCCACTAGATGTCCCCAGTCTTTACAAAGTGTTTTGAGGGTTCTGCGGTCGAAACTCAGTGAAGGAGACGATGTGGCAATTGGTCACTGTAGTAGGGCCATCAGCATTGTGACGTCGGCGGCCGTGTCTGCCCCCACCTTTGGAAACCTTTTGAAACACAATGAAACCGTCCCACTCGAATCTGATTGGCTCTCTTGTTGAAACAGGCCCTGAAGATTAATGTTATACAACGTTTGACATGTTTGAACGAACCTAACGGAGCGAAAACAGTCATTTTTCGTTAGCCAGCTGCCGCGCACGGATCAACATTTGATTACAGCCTTAGGACGCGCTAACAACAGCAAGCTAATGGAACATAAAGGATGGACTTTTTCGACCGAAAATACATTTGTCATGGACCTGGGATCCCGGGAAGTGCTTTCTGATGAAGACAACTAAAGGTGAGGGATTATTGGCAATATTATACAAGATCAGATGTGATGTGCGATTTTTCAAAGATGGCGAGGAGCTAGGCTTTCTAGCTCACTTTCTGGGTATCGCATCCCCTTTTATCTCAAAGTGTGATTACCCTGTAAAGTTAATTTAAAATCTGTTATGACGGGTGTTTTCAAGAGATATTCATCTATAAATCTTAGATTGACAATATAAAAAAAAAAATCGTTTTCGAATAGTAATTTATAAAATTGTAGCACTGTTTCCCGGGACGCATTTTATGGGAAAATAGTTAGTCAACGTCAGGTGCCGATGTAAAATGCTGTTTTTATATAGAAATATGACCTTTATTGAACAAAAGATTGCATGCTGTGTGTAACATGATGTCCTAGGTGTGTCATCTGATGAAGTTTGTAAAAGGTTAGTGCTGCATTTAGCTGTTTTTTGGTTATATGTGATGCATGTGCTTGGTTGGAAAATTGATATGATGCAATTTTTACCATGTACTCCTCTAACATAATCTAATATTGTGCTTTTCCTGTAAAACCTTTTTGAAATCGGACAACGAGGGTCGATTCAAGAGAGGTGTATCAATAAAACGATATGAGACAGCCCTATATTTGAAAAAAAAAAAAAATTGAATTTCGTTATGCTAATGTTGCTAGGAGTTTTCGCTGGAAAATGATCCCGCTAACGGGATGATATGCGCAAGAAGTTAAAGAAACATGTCATTACAGCTCAGCTAACATTGGAGTAAAAGTCAAATGAAAGTGGCAGTTTCCATACATTACCCTCTTTTAATACTGAAGAGATGCCAAAGGAACAATAGAGAGCGCTGATGGATATGGACATTCTGGTACGTTAAGAGTGGCTTAATAGTTTTAGAGCTTTGAGATGCTATCCCCAGTAGAAGGCTGTTATATCTAGGAATACTAAGTGCCTGGTAGTTGGTATGTCAGCGTATTATAAGAGAGTGTTGGGGGTCCTACTTTGCTTCCAAACCATGGCACAAACACAGTGAGATGGCAGTCTCCCTTGCTCTGAGTGGTAGGCTTTAGCTAGTCAAACTACACGTTCAATCGAAGCTCTCACCATTAGTGTTGGACTAAGGAGCTGTATTGTACATCATGTGACCACTCACGAGAGAAACTTGGGGTTTCCTGGCTCCAGTTACAGGGGCATATAAACACTCATTGTGCAGTTATGTGCAGTTTCCAGCGATTCTCTGTGATACGTACGCCAGCGACCATCTATCTAAGCATACCACACTTCACTGCCTTCAACCCTTCTTCCTGAACAACAGGAAAAATAGTGTTCCAATTGGTCAAAATACAACAACAAAAACCGTCAATCATGACCTATGCGATTCCTTTAAGAAGTCAGTTACCAATTGTTTTTAAAGTGTTGTGAGCTTTTCACAGTTAAAACATCCTTTCCGTTCCACTTTTTTCTTCCAGGATAGGTCAGACTGTGTGAATCCACCATCTTGTTTCATTGTAGTGTTGAGAAGCGGAATAATAGTCTGTACATCAGGAAGAGACTCATGCAATGAGGGAAGCGGAGGCAGTCCATTGACCTCTGACCTATTGTTGAACAGGACTATCATCGGAGAGGACAGAGTTTTGTTAGGCCTGCTTTAATAAGCTAGGGGAGAGATGATGGCTTTACATTTGGTGACACACTTGTATTACAAGACAATGTTTTGTTTAATGTGGGAGGAGGATGACAAAAGTGAACGTTTCCTAGTTTCGCTCCTTTCCTTGCAGTTTGGCGTGCAGGGGCATACACATACCTTACATACTCACATGTGCACACACTCATAGTTCATAAGTAAAAAGCACTTGTACATAAGTTTACATATTCATTTAAGTGGAGCACATAATTCCACGCCTAGGGAGGACTATATTAAGATCATTGGGACACTTGCCGGGCCGAGCAGCTAGCCAGAGTAGAGTAGGAATATTGTTAGAGTAACGTTAGAGTAAGGCAGAGTAAGCCGCTCAAGTGGGAGTAATTGTTTTGTCATCCCCAGGAAGGGAGCATTTCTGGGGGGTGGTCTGGGTCGTACTCATTAGAACACACCGTAGCAAAACATTTGAAAGCGTCTTTCAATGGAAAATGAAAATGAGCGGTTCTTATTGGACAAATCCAGGTAGTCCCTCCCTGTTTCGGACTGTTTTCTTCTGTTTTGGTGCCTAATGAACAGGACCCTGGTTCTCCCTGCTGTTGACTCGTGGACAGGGACAGATGGAGAGGCTGAGGTGTTGTAGTCACCATGCTGCCAGGCTGGCTAATCGATAGGGTTGGTAGGATTAGCAGGGAGCGTCTATTCGGTCTGGTTGGAGGCTTGCGTGTCGTTGTGGTCGCTGGCGCGGCTGTCGGCGTCGTCATCAGAATTGTCCACGGAGGTTCCGTCGATATGGAGCTGCCGGCTGCGGCCTGAACGGCTAGACGAGAAGCTGATGGGGCCTCCACGCCTGAGGCGAACAGGCAAATATATACATGGTCATTTATCACACCCACAGATCTATGACAGTGTGTGTGTCCTGTTGCATCTATAGGAGTGTTGATGAACATGTACGGGAAGTGATAACAATGAATGTCTTCTTCTTTGTTTTAAAGAAACTGGCAGAGGGAACTCCGATGGGCATAAATAACTATGTGAAGTGTATATAGAGTGTTATGAGAGGCTGTACCTGAGGCGGTTCTTGAGTGTGTTGACCTCGCGGGTCAGGCCCTCGCTGGCCTCGGTGGCATCGTCCAGCTCCCTCTGTAGTTTCCTCCGGGAGGCGTTGGCCCTGGTAGCCTCCTCCTCAGCCTCCTCCAGCTGACGCTTCAGCTGCTTCATACGAGAGTTGGCCTTCTCCATCTGACAGGGGGAGGATTTTAATTTTATTGGCACAATTCAACGTATTTACAAAGCAAATTCATGGGCCAATTCAAGATTAAAACACTGAGAGAGAGAGAGATATGGAGAAGAGGGGGGAGATGGACAAAAGGTGTGATAGAAATTGGAAAAACAAGGATGGAGACAAAAGTTTGGGACAGACAGAAGAATTGAGAGAGAGAATCAAAGCTACACAAGAGCGTGGGTGGGAATGAGAGAGAGAGAGAGAGAGAGAGAGAGAGAGAGAGAGAGAGAGAGAGAGAGAGAGAGAGAGAGAGAGAGAGAGAGAGAGCCAAAGCTACAGAAGAGCGTGGGTGGGAATAGGAGAGAGAGAACCAAAGCTACAGAAGAGCGTGGGTGGGAATAGGTGAGAGAGAGAGAGAGCGAGAGAGAGAACCAAAGCTACAGAAGAGCATGGGTGGGAATAGGAGAGAGCGAGAGAGAGCTTCAGAACAGATGACACAGAGACACTCTGATTATAGTGAATTAGTAGCTAACATGGTATCCATGGCCTTTTACTCACCCTTTCTAAATGTCAGAACAGACTGTTTCAAGCTCATTGTGGACCCGAGACGACCACTCACCTGCTCCTTGTACTGGTCGGCATGGCGACGCTCGTCCTCCACCTGAATCACCACCTCTTTCAGCTTCTTCTCCGTACGTCGGACGATCTTATTGGCTGCTGCCCTCTCCCTGGGAGGAAAAAGAATGATAACGGGAAAGTGTGTAAATAGTGTCACCCTGACTGACTCATATCTGATGGGGACATACATTTTCATCAGGATGCAGTAAAAGACTCCACATTAGGCAACCTCATACACTACCATTGAAAAGGTCACTTAGAAATGTCCTTGTTTTTGAAAGAAAAGCTATTTTTTTGTCTATTAAAATAACATCAAATTGATCAGAAATACAGTGTAGATATTGTTAATGTTGTAAATTACTATTGTAGATGGAAACGGCAGATTCTTTATGGAATGTCTACATAGGCATACAGAGACCCATTATCAGCAACCATCACTCCTGTGTTACAATGGCACGTTGTGATAGCTAATCCAAGTTTATAATTTTAAAAGGCTAATTGATCATTAGAAAACCCTTTTGCAATTATGTTAGCACAGCTGAAAACTTTTGTTCTGATTAAAGAAGCAATAAAACTGGCCTTCTTTAGACTAGTTGAGTATCTGGAGCATCAGTATTTGTGGGTTCGATTACAGGCTCAAAATGGCCAGAAACATAGAACTTTCTTCTGAAACTCGTCAGTCTATTCTTGTTCTGAGAAACGAAGGCTATTCCATGTGAGAAATTGCCAACTGAAGATCTCGTACAATGCTGTGTACTACTCCCTTCACAGAACAGCGCAAACTGGCTCTAACCAGAATAGAAAGAGGAGTGGGAGGCACCCGTGCACAACTGAGCAAGAGGACAAGTACATTAGAGTTTCTAGTTTTAGAAACAGACGACTCACAAGTCCTCAACTGGCAGCTTCATTAAATAGTACCCGCAAAACAGCAGTCTCAACGTCAACAGTGAAGAAGCGACACCGGGAAGCTGGCCTTCTAGGCAGAGTTGCAAAGAAAAAGCCATATCTCAGACTGGACAATAAAAATAAAAGATTAAGATGGGCAAAAGAACACAGACACTGGACAGAGGAAGATTGGAAAAAAGTGTTATGGACAGACGAATCTAAGTTCGAGGTGTTCGGATCACAAAGAAGAACATTCGTGAGACGCAGAAAAAATGAAAAGATGCTGAATGAGTGCTTGACGCCATCTGTCAAAGCATGGTGGAGGCAATGTGATGGTCCGGGGGTGCTTTGTTGGTGGTAAAGTGGGAGATTTGTACAGGGTAAAACGGATCTTGAAGAAGGAAGGCTATCACTCCATTTTGCAACGTCATGCCATACCCTGTGGACGGCACTTAATTGTAGCCAATTTCCAACAGGACAATGACCCAAAGCACAGCTCCAAACTATGCAATAACTATTTAGGGAAGAAGCAGTCACCTGGTATTCTGTCTATAATGGAGTGGCAGAGCAGTCACTGGATCTCAACCCTATTGAGCTGTTGTGGGAGCAGCTTGGCCGTATGGTACGTAAGAAGTGCCCATCAAGCCAATCCAACTTGTGGTGCTTCAGGAAGCATGGGGTGAAATCTCTTCAGATTACCTCAACAAATTGACAACTGGAATGCCAAAGGTCTGCAAGGCTGTAATTGCTGCAAATGGAGGAATCTTTGAGGAAAGCAAAGTTTGAAGAACACAATTATTGTTTCAATTAAAAATAATTTATAACCTTGTCAATGTCTTGACTATATTTCCTATTTATTTTGCAACTCATTTCATGTATGTTTTCATGGAAAACAAGGAAATGTCTAAGTGACCCCAAACTTTTCAAATCAAATCAAGTTTATTTGTCACGTGCGCCGAATACAACAGGTGTAGACCTTACAGTGAAACATTGCAAATAGTCCGGGTAGACATTTGATTACCTGTTCAGGAGTCTTATGGCTTGGGGTAAAAACTGTTGAGAAGCCTTTTTGTCCTAGACTTGGCACTCCGGTACCGCTTGCCATGCGGTAGTAGAGAGAACAGTCTGTAGCTGGGGTCTTTGACAATTTTTAGGGCCTTCCTCTGACACCGCCTGGTGTAGAGGTCCTGGATGGCAGGCAGCTTAGCCCCAGTGATGTACTGGGCCATACGCACTACCCTCTGTAGTGCCTTGTGGTCAGAGGCCGAGCAATTGCCGTACCAGGCAGTGATGCAACCAGTCAGGATGTTCTCGATGTTGCAGCTGTAGAACCTTTTGAGGATCTCAGGACCCATGCCAAATCCTTTTAGTTTCCTGAGGGGGAATAGGCTTTGTCGTGCCCTCTTCACAACTGTCTTGGTGTGTTTAGACCATTCTAGTTTGTTGTTGATGTGGACACCAAAGAACTTGAAGCTCTCAACCTGCTCCACTACAGCCCCGTCGATGAGAATGGGGGCTTGCTCGGTCCTCCTTTTCCTGTAGTCCACAATCATCTCCTTAGTCTTGGTTACGGTGAGGGATTGGTTGTTATTCTGGCACCACCCGGCCAGGTCTCTGACCTCCTCCCTATAGGCTGTCTCGTCGTTGTCGGTGATCATGCCTACCACTGTTGTGTCGTCTGCAAACTTAATGATGGTGTTGGAGTTGTGCCTGGCCATGCAGTCGTAGGTGAACAGGGAGTACAGGAGGGGACTGAGCACGCACCCCCGGGGAGCTCCAGAGTTGAGGATCAGCGTGGCAGATGTGTTGCTACCTACCCTTACCACCTGCGGGCAGCCCGTCAGGAAGTCCAGGATCCAGTTGTAGAGGGAGGTGTTTAGTCCAAGGGTCCTTAGCTTAGTGATGAGCTTTGAGGGTACTATGGTGTTGAACGCTGAGCTGTAGTCAATGAATAGCATTCTCACATAAGTGTTCCTTTTGTCCAGGTGGGAAAGGGCAGTGCAATAGAGATTGCATCATCTGTGGATCTGTTTGGGCGGTATGCAAATTGGAGTGGGTCTAGGGTTTCTGGGATAATGGTGTTGATGTGAGCCATTACCAGCCTTTCAAAGCACTTCATGGCTGCGAACGTGAGTGCTACGGGTCTGTAGTCATTTAGGCAGGTTGCCTTTATGTTCTTGGACACAGGGACTATGGTGGTCTGCTTGAAACATGTTGGTATTACAGACTCAATCAAGGACATGTTGAAAATGCTAGTGAAGACACCTGCCAGTGGGTCAGCACATGCCCGGAGCACACGTCCTGGTAATCCGTCTGGCCCCACAGCCTTGTGTATGTCGACCTGTTTAAAGGTCTTACTCACGTCGGCTATGGAGAGCGTGATCACACAGTCGTCTGGAACAGCTGATGCTTTCATGCATGCCTCAGTGTTGCTTGTCTCGAAGCGAGCATAGAAATGATTTAGCTGTGCTTCCCTTTGTAGTCTGTAATAGTTTGCAAGCCCTGCCACATAAGACGAGCGTCGGAGCCGGTGTAGTATGATTCAATCTTAGCCCTGTATTGACGCTTTGACTGTTTGATGGTTCGTCGCAGGGCATAGCAGGATTTCTTGTAAGCTTCCGGATTAGAGTCCCGCACCTTGAAAGCGGCAGCTCTACCCTTTAGCTCAATGCGAATGTTGCCTGTAATCCATGGCTTCTGGTTGGGGTATGTAGGTACAGTCACTGTGGGGACGACATCCTCGATGCACTTATTGATGAAGCCAGTGACTGATGTGGTGTACTCCTCAATGCCATCGGAAGGATCCCAGAACATATTCCAGTCTGTGATAGCAAAACAGTCCTGTAGTTTAGCATCTGCTTCATCTGACCACTTTTTTTATAGACCGAGTCACTGGTGCTTGCTGCTTTAATTTTTGCTTGTAAGCAGGAATCAGGAGGATAGAGTTGTGGTCGGATTTACCAAATGGAGGGCGAGAGAGAGCTTTGTACGCGTCTCTGTGCATGGAGTACAGGTGATCTTGAATTTTTGCCCCTCTGGTTGCACATTTAACATGTTGATTGAAATTTGGTAGAACTGATTTAAGTTTCCCTGCATATAAGTCTCCGGCCACTAGGAACGCCGCCTCTGGGTGAGTGGTTTCCTGTTTGCTTATTTCCTTATACAGCTGACTGAGTGCGGTCTTAGTGCCAGCATCTGTCTGTGGTGGTAAATAAATAGCCAAACAGCCAAAAGTATAGCTGAAAACTCTCTAGGCAAGTAGTGTGTTTGAACGGTACTGTATGTTTTCAGCCCCCTAGTGTTAAAGGTCCAATGAAGTCATATATATCTCAATATCAAATCATTTCTGGGTAACAATGAATTACCTTACTGTGATTGTTTTCAATTAAAATGGTCAAAACGAAACAAAAATAGCTTCTTAGCAAAGAGCAATTTCTCAAGCAAGAATTTTGCTAGGACTGTCAGGGGAAAACCAAAAAAATGCTTTTATTGGCAGAAAAGTTTGGAACGCTTTCTTATTGGTCTATTAACTAATTTACCATATGGTGATGACACCAGGTAGGCAAAAAACTCCATCCCACCAAAATGGGCTGAAACTTCAAGCTGTCTTTATACTAAAAGGGCATTATAATAATTTTCACAATTTCACAGGATTATTCCAACCTCCTAGTGTGGAAATATATATACACAGCACAGGAAAATCTCATTTTAGACTGCACTGGGCCTTTAAAGGTCCAGATTTTGAGAAGTTTGTAATCTGATTCAAGATCTGTGGTTAGGGGAAACTCCTACCTCTAGCGGCCTATTGAGTATGGGTAAATCATTACATTGAGTGTATGAGCTAGAGTCCACCTATTGAAGCCTACATTTAATTCTAGGTAACCTCCCATCTTTAAACTCTGACCCCCATTATGACGTCTATTTAGTACAGTATATAGAAGGCTTCTTACTTGGCCTCCTGCTCCAGTTGCTCCTCCAGCTGCAGTATCTTGGCCTCCAGGGCGGTGATGGCAGCCTTGAACTTGGACTTGACTGCCCCCTCCAGCTCTCCCAGCTTGGCCTTCAGCTCCTTGTTCTGCCTCTCCATTCCTTGACGGGCGTTCTCACTCTTCTGGGCCGCGCTGCGCTCCCCAGCCAGCTCCGTGTTCAGGATGTCCACCTTGGGAGAGAAATGGGGATAAAGGGAGAGAGGGTCACTCTTTGTCCATCTCTATATAAAACCGTTAGTTGTGGGTCCCAGGAAGTAGTCTGGTGTGCTACTTGTTAGTGCAGTTTATTATAGGCTACTCTCCAGGCCATAGAGAGACTACATTCTATGTGAGACAATGTGAGAGTTGTATTGTACCTGCATGGTGGTCTTGCGGAAGCGGTCGTTGAGCAGCTCCATGTTGCTCTGTTCCTCCTCTAGTTCCTCCTCCAGCTGCGAGATGCGGGCCTCTAGCCTCCTCTTCTCATCTAGCAGGGCCGACCTGACACAAGCAAGTGAATGATTCGGTGATGTGGTTGGTACAGAACAGAGCATAGATTCTCTACATAGAATCAGATCAGAGCATAGATTCTCTTCACACGATAGATTGCTTGTTTTGTCACAGAAACTGAAATTAGGTGAACTGTTACAATTTTAGCAACCAGCGATTTCTGCATATTGCACCATTAAATCTGGAAAAAACCATGCTTGAATTTGATCATTAATCAGGAAAATGTAGCTACTCACTTTCCAGAAGCGCTATTTGAGATCTCGTCGGCCAGCTCGTCTCTCTCCTGCTCAGCGTGTCTACGGGCCCTCTCTGAAGCCGCCAGGTCCTCCTGCAGCTGTAGGATCTCAGCTTCCAGGCCCTTTAGTTTCTTCTCGTTCTCTTTAGACTGTGCAAAGATCTCATCACGGGATGCTCTGGCCTCCTCCAGCTCCCTCTGGTAGTCCTTCATCTGGGCCTGCAGGGGGCAGCAGCAAGGCAAAGAGTAAGACCAACAGTCTGGGGCAACTGTACAGGGTTAGGGGTCAACTCCATTTCAAATGAGATTTTCCTCAATACTCCTCTAAGGCAGCATTTACACATACAGCCCAATTCTGATATTATTTGCCACTAATTGGTCTTTTGACCAATCAGATCAATCTGTTGGCCATAATTGGGCTGCCTGTGTAAATGCAGCCTATGAGAAAATGTTTGAAATTCAGTTTTTCTTCCCAAATTGAAATAGAACCGACCCCAACCCCATAGCTATACTGAATATAATAGCGTAAGGCCAGCGGGGAGGCTACAAATGAGACCAGACCAACTTGAACGACTAGAGTTTACAGCAGCAGGGATGTCATCTAAATACAGACATTGGTAGTCCTGGACATATTCTAATCTAGGCTACATTAAAGCTGACTACACAGTGGACAGACAGGCACAGATACCATACCTGCAGAGGCTACCAGTCCATTTTATTGATAAAAGGATACAGGTGTAAGAAATAATATTGCTGATTATCAGAGATCAGACAACCAGGAGTTCCTAATTAATCAGGCAAAAATTATTGACATTGTAGTTCTGCTAACTTTCCCAAAATTCCTGGTTGGAATATTCTTGGAATTCTGGGAAAGTTACCAGAATTTTGCAACAATATTTATAATCTACAGCTGAAGTCGTAAATTTACATATACTAAGTAGACTGTGCCTTTAAACAGCTTGGAAAATTCCAGGAAACGATGTCATGGCTTTAGAAGCTTCTGATAGGATAATTGACATCATTTGAGTCAATTGGAGGTGTACCTCCAATGTATTTCAAGGCCTACCTTCAAACTCAGTGCCTCTTTGCTTGACATCATGGGAAACTAAAAAGAAATCAGCCAAGACCTCAGAAAAAAAATTGTAGACCTCCACAAGTCTGGTTCATCCTTGGGAGCAATTTCCAAACGCCTGAAGGCACCACGTTCATCTGTACAAACAACAGTATGCAAGTATAAACACCATGGGACCACGCAGCTATCATACCGCTCAGGAAGAAGACAAGTTCTGTCTCCTAGAGATGAACATACTTTGGTGTGAAAAGTGCAAATCAATCCCAGAACAACAGCAAAGGACCTTGTGAAGATGCTGGAGGAAACAGGTACAAAAGTATCTATATCCACAGTAAAACGAGTCCTATATCGACATACCTATAAGGCCGCTCAACAAGGAAGAAGCCACTGCTCCAAAACCGCCATAAAAAAGCATGACTACGGTTTGCAACTGCACATGGGGACAAAGATCATACTTTTTGGAGAAATGTCCTCTGGTCTGATGAAACAAAAATAGAACTGTTTGGCCATAATGACCATCGTTATGTTTGGAGGAAAAAGGGGGAGGCTTGCAAGCCAAAAAACACCATCCCAACCGTGAAGCACTGGGGTGGCAGCATCATGTTGTGGGGGTGCTTGCTGCAAGAGGGACTGGTGCACTTCACAAAATAGATGGCATCATGAGGGAGGAAAATTATGTGGATATATTGAAGCAACATCTCAAGACGTCAGTCAGGAAGTTAAAGCTTGGTCGCAAATGGGTCTTCCAAATGGACAATGACCCCAAGCATACTTCCAAAGTTGTGGCAAAATGGCTTAAGGACAACAAAGTCAAGGTATTGGAGTGGCCATCACAAAGCCCTGACCTCAATCCTATAGAAAATTTGTGGGCAGAACTGAAAAAGCGTGTACGAGCAAGGAGGCCTACAAACCTGACTCAGTTACACCAGCTCTGTCAGGAGCAATGGGCCAAAATTCACCCAACTTATTGTGGGAAGCTTGTGGAAGGCAACCCAAAACGTTTGACCCAAGTTAAACAATTTAAAGGCAATGCTACCAAATACTAATTGAGTGTATGTAAACTTCTGACCCACTGGGAATGTGATGACAGAAATAAAAGCTGAAGTAAATCAATCTCTCTACTATTATTGTGACATTTCATATTCTTAAAATAAAGTGGTGATCCTAACTGACCTAAGACAGGAAATGTTTACTCGGATTAAATGTCAGGAATTGTGAAAAACTTTAAATGTATTTGGCTAAGGTGTATGTAAACTTCCGACTTCAACTGTACATAATAGCTCAACACAACTTGAGAATGAACAAGCAAACACAAATCCTGTATGAAGTCTCACCTGTAGTTTTCTGAGCTGTTTGATGGCTTCATCTCTGGCCTTGTTGGATGCTTCTATTTGCACCTCCAGGTCCTTGAGGTCCATCTCCAGCTTCTTCTTAGCTGCCACGGCCAGGGCTCTCTGCTTCCTCTCATCCTCTAGCTCTGCCTCCATCTCACGAACCTGGGGAAGGGGTCAGACAACAAGATATTACAGAGAGGGTTGAAAACACCAAGTAAGTGATGAAACCTAGTGAAGTTTGGGTTCTAGCTTGCTCGGATGCAATAACGGTTAGGGTAAAGATGGATGGGGAGTACACAATGAGTCCATAAGTTAAAGTTTTTGACCATATAATAATCACATGGTGATTATTTTCTCCGAACTGTTGGCCTAGCTAAATCACCTGGGTTTCTATTAGAGGTCTGCATGTTACTCCCCAAAAAGGGTCCTCTCTGCTCGTCT
Organism: Salmo trutta; assembly: GCF_901001165.1. Taxonomy (NCBI): domain Eukaryota; kingdom Metazoa; phylum Chordata; class Actinopteri; order Salmoniformes; family Salmonidae; genus Salmo; species Salmo trutta. The sequence goes on from NC_042994.1 coordinate 11,065,699, forward strand.
CTGTACCTGTTTGACCAGCGTCCTCTTCTTCTCCTCGTTCTGTTCGTCTCTGGCCTGCAGGTCCCTGTCGAACTGGGCCTTCATGGCCTGCATGTTGACCTCCAGACGCAGCTTGCCGTCCTCCGTGGCCTGCAGCTCGTCCTCCAGCTCCTCCAGCTGGGTCCTCATCTCTTCCACCTGCTGCTCCAGGGTGCGCTTCGACTTCTCCAGCTCATGGACCTACACACAGGGGGACGTGGAGAGACTGTTAGCAGCAACATCTCTTTTCTGGGTCGAAAACTTTCATAAGGAAGCCATCGCATAGGATTAGTCAAACAAATTCTCACTCAAAGCAAAATTCTGAGGTTGGTGGACAGAGTTATTTCAAAATGAAGTCATTTACAGAAAGCTTCTGTATGTAAGGTGTGTAAGGTCTCCAACAACTTTTAGGAACCACCACCAGCTCCTGTAACACAGGCAATCTCACTCATTCTGTGGTGGGTGGATTGGTGGCCATATTGGAAGAAACATACCAAAACCTGTACATTTTGCTTCTATCAATCCTCATTGGATGAGCCTAGCCAAGCCAAGGCATAGGATTGGGTTGTATAAGGTATTTGAGAACCTTCAGCTCCTGTATGGGGGGTTTAAACTACGTACGCTCTTGCCCACGTCGTCCTTGGAGCTCATCAGGTCCTCCATCTCAGTCCTCAGCTGCTTGTTGAGCCTCTCAAACTCCTCCTTGGCCTCCAGGGCCTCGTCCAGAGCCCGGGCCATTGACAGAGCCTTGGTCTCCTTCTCCCTGGCCTCAGCCTCGGCCTTGTCACGCTCCTCAGCATAGCGGGCAGAGATGGTCTTCTCCTCAGCCAGGAGCTAACATAGAGGGAGAAGATAGTGATGAAGAAGGATGGCAAGCAATGTCTTACTGGTAAGTTATGTTAACGAAGGCAATCATTGGAATCAAGAAATCACAAAAACTCTGCCATTTCTTAATTAATGGCTGGTCTACTTTTATTTTGCAGAGAGGGGAGAAGGAGATAAGCAAAGGTGAGAGGAGGGAGAAAAGGAAGCGAGATAGAGGAAAGGATAGAGACAAATTGAGATGATACGATACCTGGTCGAACTTCTTCTGCTTCTTCTCCAGGTTGGAGACGATGGTCCTCTGGTGGTCCAGGTCCACCATGAGGTCGTCCAGCTCCTGCTGCAGGCGGGTCTTGGTCTTCTCCATCTTGTCGAAGGCAGAGGCTTTCTCCTCCAGCCGCTGGCTGGTCAACTCCATGTCCTTCTGTAGCTTCCTCTTCACCTCCTCCAGAGACTCCAGGGTCCCCACGTCCTCATCCAGCTTCTTCCTAGACTCAAACAGCTAGATAGAGAAGACAATGGTTTTCATATTATATTTTTTTCTGTGGTTGTTACATGAGGAAATAAGATTCACAGCTTTGTGAGTGAGCATTTGATATACAGAAAATGACAGTGGTCTTAAAAAAAAAAACACATTACTGATCTTAGTGTTGGGGAAGCTACTATGAAAATATATTTTACCAAGCTACCAATTAATTCACACTGAAAGAAGTTGAGCTACGTTAAAGCTACCCTTAAGAAAAATATAGTTTACTTAACTAAAGTGACTTTAAAAAAGTACAGCGCCTTGCAAAAGTATTCACCCCCTTTGGTGTGTTTCCTATTTTGTTGCATTACAACCTGTAATTTAAATGGATTTTTATATGGATGTCATGTAATTGACATACAGAAAATAGTCAAAATTGGTGAAGTGAAATGAAAAAAATAACTTGTTTAAAAATGTATTTATCTGGGCTTTACGGAAGAGTGGCCAGAAAAAAAGCCATTGCTTAAAGAAAAAAATAAGCAAACACATTTGGTGTTCGCCAAAAGGCATGTGGGAGACTCCCCAAATATGGAAGAAGGTACTCTGGTCAGATGAGACTAAAATGTAGCTTTTTGGCCATCAAGGAAAACACCATCCCAACAGTGAAGCATGGTGGTGGCAGCATCATGCTGTGGGGATATATTTTTCATCGGCAGGGACTGGGAAACTGGTCAGAATTGGAACTGCAAAGCTCCTCATTTCACTTCACCCCAAACATCAATTCAATTGAGAATCTGTGGTATGACTTAAAGATTGCTCTACACCAGCAGGAACCCATCCAACTTGAAGGAGCTTGAGCAGTTTTGCCTTGAAGAATGGTCAAAAATCCCAGTGGTTAGATGTGCCAAGCTTATAGAGACATACCCCAAGAGACCTGCAGCTGTAATTGCTGCAAAAGGTGGCTCTACAAAGTATTGACTTTTGGGGGGTGAATAGTTATGCACGCTCAAGTTTTCAGTTTTTTTTTGTCTTATTTCTTGTTTGTTTCACAATAAAAAATATTTTGCATCTTCAAAGTGGTAGGCATGTTGTGTAAATCAAATGATACAAACACCCCAAAAATCTATTTTAATTCCAGGTTGTAAGGCAACAAAATAGGAAAAATGCAAAGGGGTGAATACTTTCGCAAGGCACTGTAGTTCACTATGTGAAGGAACATTTTATGTTTGTACTTTTCTAATAACCAATTCGACTGAGTTCATGCAAGTGACTGATTGATCGTGCCTGGGAGGAACCCTCACTATCAGTATCTGCAATTTGGCAGTACGCCCAGAACATTGTTTTGAGAACGGATATCTCAGTTTCAAGGTCTCAGCTTGGAGAGAAGAAGCCTCGTGAGGTATTGGTCTGTCACATGCATGAACCAAACATTAATGATGAATTCATTATGAATAAGCTAAATCATGCAAATATAACTTGTCTGTGTAAGCAGTATATAAGAGATCTAACGGGACTGCCCAGACAGAGCTCACTTCAGACCGGTAATTTACTTTGACTGTGACCTATCCAGCTTGCTGTTAATAAAGAATGACTCATTTAAGATTGACTTCAGGTGTCCCTGGTGGTAATTTCCATGACAACTACATCCAAACTACTTTTTGCAAGAATAGATCACTTTGTTAACAGAATGTGTTATTTAGCCTATTAAACAAAAATGATGTTCCAAGAGAGAATTAGGCAGGTCTGATGCTGAAAAATAAAAACATGTATTGCCTAACTACTGACAACACTACCTAGATTTGAATTTAGTTCAACTACCACCAAGCTACTGCAAAATGTAGTTAAATTACTAGTAGAACTACATGTAGTTTACTTCTCCCCAACACTGTATTCAACTTATACCCAATATGTATTTCGTGAATAAGGAATCTAGCTACCACAACCTGTAGTAAATATCAATGGTGGGTGTTCACAGCTGGAAACCCTGTCCTATTGGCAGTGAAACATTAAGAATGCCAGTGGGGTCCATACCTGAGCCTGCAGCGTGGCCAGTTGTTTCTCCAGATTCCTGCGGGCCTCCTCGTCCTCCTCCTGCTGCTCCTGCAGGGTGCTCTTGTCCTCCTCCAGCTGACGGATACGAGAGCTCAGGTTCAGCTTCTGACGAGTCTCCTCCTGGAGCAGCTCCTACACACAATCACATGCACACACACAAAAGACGCAAAGACGCAACGGTAGTTAACCACCACTTACAATAAGACTCGTTGGATGGAGACAGTGATATAAAGTTGTTTTTGCAGCAGATTGGCATTAGCTACAAGTGTTTCCAATAATGAAGCGTCATCAAAGGACATTTGCTTCCATAGCATATTATAATACCTCCAACTTTGATTTCAACTATTAGAGCATGTAATGGCTTGGTGACGTATAAGAAGTCTCTGCTCACCTGTGTGTCCTGTAACGCACTCTCCAGGCCGGCTGAATCCTTGGCCAGCTTGATTCCCTTCTTCTCAGCGTCCTCCAGCAGGGCGGAGACAGTGTCCAGCTCCGTCTACAGACAAATGTCTATAAATATCTCTTCATATTCACATTAAAACATATTCACTCCCATTTTGAGAAACCAATTGACTTCAACACATAGTGATGACGACAGACAGACAGCGTGGTCCGTTGACTTGCCCTCTAACCTGTAGTTTGTGTGTGCGGTCGGCCAGTTCTACTTTAGCCCTCTCTCCCTCGGTGGCTCGGGCCATGAACTCCTGCAGCTGAGCCTCCATCTTCTTCCTCTTGTGTTCTGACTCTGTCTTGGCCTGCTGAAGCCCCTTCACCTCGCTCACCAGCTCCTTGTTGTCACTCTCCAGGGTACACTTGTTCTTCTCCAGGTTGGACTTGAACTGCAGCGGAAAGAGGAGAGAGGGGTTGTGGTATACATTGGGAAGATGAGAGAATTTTACAGAGGGTATGTTGGAGGCCTGTCCTCTTGGCCTGCTTAGCAAATAAGTGATAGTGTAGTGTTACTACTGTATGAGATGACATTATGTTGACAGGTCTATTTTCTCAGGTGGCGACCAATGATTTATATATACATTAGATGACTGATAGGGGGTGCTGTGTTGAAGCCACCGTGCCTCCATCTTGGGAGTGTAGAAAAATATTTTGGAAGCTATAGAAATGCATTTATTAATGTCTACATTCGTTTTTGCCACATGTATTCTATTAGAAACACCTTAATGCCTACAATTACATTATATTGTGAGCTAAACATACATTTTTTAAATTAAAATAAAAAAACACTGTATACTTTTATGAGATTACTAATGTTACTGTCCCCATGACAACACATACTTAAATACATGTCAATTTGTCCTTGTCTCATTTCATTTAAACACTGTAGAATTCCATTCATTCCTATGGAGGACTCCTCCTACTGGGGAGTCCCAATATGGCCGACCAGTGGCTTCAAAGCCTCTCAATGGCCAATACATAGCATCAGCAATCCAGGGTTTATATATATCGTTGGAGGAGATCCACCCTCTTGACCTGCTAAACATGTGTAGTGCTACTACTGTATAACGATGTTATGGTTGGCAGGTGTCATGTCTGATGGTGAACCTAGCCTCTAGGCCTGCTAAACATGTAATGAGACATGTTACTAGATGATTGACAGGTGTATTGTCTCTGATTATAGACCCACCCTCTTGGCCTGCTCCAAATTCTCAGACAGCTCCTCCAGGGCGGTGGAGTGTCTCTGTCTCATCTCCTGGACCTGAGACTCGTGGTTCTTGGTCTCCTCTTCGATTGCCTTCTTCAGCTCAGCCACCTCCTGCTCTCGCTTGGTCCTGAGAGGAGAGAAAGGACAGGAGAGAGGGGTTAGGAAGGAAGGTAGACCCATAAAAGACACCTTACTGAGGTGCTGTGTCTCTCCATAGCCCTCATGCAGATACACACGCAGATACTTTGCCAAACTATGACAGTCACACTTTTTCAGTGCGACCATACACCGGTTCTTTATCCATTTCTAAAAGCACCGAAAATAAACATATTGGGACTACAGTAAACATATAAGCGTATCAGCGCAGCAGAGAGCAGTACAACTGAGGCTTGACAAGCAGTGTCCCAGTACCTGAGCTCCTGCTGGGCAGCGGTGGTATCCAGAGTGTCCTCCAGCTCAGTCTTCAGAGCCTCCAGCTCCTCACTGAGGTCCCGCTTGACTTTCTCTGCCTTGTTCCTGGACACCTTCTCTGACTCCAGGTCCTCCTGCAGCTCTGACAGCTGGGCCTGCAGCTCCCGCACAGCTTTCAGAGCGTTGTTCTTCTGGGCCGCCTCGTCATCACCCCTGGTACACACGAACACACAACAAACCAATCAATTCCAAAATCAATTCCAAACAGCAACATATAAATCATTAGATTAGCTAGCTATGCCAGGATACATTCCATTTCAATGAAGAGGTGAGAAATCATGTTAACTGTGGGGCATTCATCTGAGCAGTACTTTTATAGTCCCAGAGATGTCCAAATGTTAGGAACATTTTGGGTAAAACCATGGAACACAAAACTGGTACATGAAATCATTGCATATTCTCTAAATCTCCCAAAAAGGCTGATCATTTCAAAATCATACAGGCCCTAGCAAGTGAGACTGCAGGGTGGTGACAAAAACCCAGTGAACACAGGGTGGCAGTGTGATCGACCTTACAATGGGTGAGCTCATGGAGGACCAGTGTGTGTTAGTGTGTGTGTGTGTGTGTGTGTGTGTGTGTGCAGTGAGTTTCTTGACCATAGAAATGCCATTGTGGGCGAGGCCATAGTGAGATTGAAAATGTGTTGTTGCTGGCAGTCAGGCTAGATTAAACTATTATTATTATTATGGATTCTGACACATACTCACTGTAATATATCTACCCCTGGATTGTTAATTAGACTCATTCTGTCATTTCTTGTTTTGATTATTCATTATTTGTGTATTAGTATTGTATTTGAGAGATTCTACTGTACTGTTGGGGCTAGTAACATAAGCATTTCACTGCACCTGCTATAACACCTGCAAATCTGTGTACGAGACCAATACACTTTGATTTGACTCCTGAGCCCTGCCTGCATTCCTTAGACATTCCTGCGTTAGAGCTTCTGAAGAGGCCTGTCCCTTTGCCAGGACCAAATAATGACTCCATGTCCAATTAGGTAAAGTGAGGGAAAAAAGTATTTGATCCCCTGCTGATTTTGTACGTTTGCCCACTGACAAAGAATTGATCAGTCTATAATTTTAATGGTAGGTTTATTTGAACAGTGAGAGACAGAATAACAAAAAAATCCAGAAAAACGCATGTCAAAAATGTTATAAATTGATTTGCATTTTAATGAGGGAAATAAGTATTTGACCCCCTCTCAATCAGAAAGATTTCTGGCTCCCAGGTGTCTTTTAAACAGGTAACGAGCTGAGATTTGGAGCACACTCTTAAAGGGAGTGCTCCTAATCTCAGGTTGTTACCTGTATAAAAGACACCTGTCCACAGAAGCAATCAATCAATCAGATTCCAAACTCTCCACCATGGCCAAGACCAAAGAGCTCTCCAAGGATGTCAGGGACAAGATTGTAGACCAACACACGGCTGGAATGGGCTACAAGACCATCGCCAAGCTGCTTGGCAGTTGGTGCAATTATTCGCAAATGGAAGAAACACAAAAGAACTGTCAATCTACCTCGGCCTGGGGCTCCATGCAAGATCTCACCTCGTGGAGTTGCAATGATCATGAGAACGGTGAGGAATCAGCCCAGAACTACACGGGAGGATCTTGTGAATGATCTCAAGGCAGCTGGGACCATAGTCACCAAGAAAACAATTGGTAACACACTACGCTGTGAAGGACTAAAATCCTGCAGCGCCCGCAAGGTCCCCCTGCTCAAGAAAGCACATATACATGCCCATCTGAAGTTTGCCAATGAACATCTGAATGATTCAGAGGACAACTGGGTGAAAGTGTTGTGGTCAGATGAGACCAAAATGGAGCTCTTTGCCATCAACTCAACTCGCCGTGTTTGGAGGAGGAGGAATGCTGCCTATGACCCCAAGAACACCATCCCCACCGTCAAACATGGAGGTGGAAACATTATGCTTTGGGGTTGTTTTTCTGCTAAGGGGACAGGACAACTTCACCGCATCAAAGGGACGATGGACGGGGCCATGTACCGTCAAATCTTGGGTGAGAACCTCCTTCCCTTAGCTAGGGCATTGAAAATGGGTCGTGGAAGGGTATTCCAGCATGACAATGACACAAAACACACGGCCAAGGCAACAAAGGAGTGGCTCAAGAAGCACATTAAGGTCCTGGAGTAGCCTAGCCAGTCTTCAGACCTTAATCCCATAGAAAATCTGTAGAGGGAGCTGAAGGTTCGAGTTGCCAAACGTCAACCTCGAAACCTTTATGACTTGGAAAAGATCTGCAAAGAGCAGTGGGACAAAATCCCTCCTGAGATGTGTGCAAACCTGGTGGCCAACTACAAGAAACGTCTGACCTCTGTGATTGCCAACAAGGGTTTTGCCACCAAGTACTAAGTCATGTTTTGCAGAGAGGTCAAATACTTATTTCCCTCATTAAAATGCAAATCATTTTATAATATTGTTGACATGCATTTTTCTGGATTTGTTTGTTGTTATTCTGTCTCTCACTCTCTCAATAAACCTACCATTAAAATGATAGACTGATCATTTCTTTGTCAGTGGGCAAACGTACAAAATCAGCAGGGGATCAAATACTTTTTTCCCTCACTGTATTACACTGATGAAGCCATGTATAACAATATAGCTACTAATGAGTCATTATAGTCAAATAGCAACTGTCCAGACTACGGTAATTCAATAGCCCTACAATTATAAACAGTCATAAAATTCCAACTGAAATACTGTAGCCTAAGTAACGGTTTAATCAACTGGCCTATGACCATGTGATGATTTCAGAATGTCATTTAGTGGATACTGTTTTCCATTGGCCTACAGTCTACACCTGAATTCGCTACAGTCACCAACTGAATTTGCCACATCTAAATGATTGGACTTCACCTTCATGCCAATGACCTCTGTTGCAGCCAGAGGAGGAGCTCATTAGTATGTGGTTAAACGTGACACCAAATGTGTTGTTCATGAATATATATATTTATATATATTTTTTTTTTACACTTTTTTCTCCACAATTTCATGGTATCCAATTGGTAGTAGTTACAGTCTTGTCTCATCACTGCAACTCCCGTACGGACTCGGGAGAGGCGAAGATCGAGAGCCATGCTTCCTCCAAAACACAACCCAACCAAGCCGCACTGCTTCTTGACACAATGCACATCCAACCCGGAAGCAAGCCGCACCAATGTGTTGGAGGAAACCGTACACCTGGCGACCTGGTCAGCGTGCACTGCGTCCGGCCCGCCACAGGAGTCGCTAGTGCGCGATGAGACAAGGATATCCCTGCCGGCCCAACCCTCCCTAACCCGGACGACGCTGGGCCGATTGTGCGCCGCCCCATGGGCCTCCGGGTCGCGGCCGGCTGCGACAGAGCCTGGGCCCGAACCCAGAATCTCTGGTGGCACAGCTAGCACTGCGATGCAGTGCCTTAGACCACTGCGCCACCCGGGAGGCGAGCTCATGAATATTTTCCACTAAATTAGGTCTGAATTGGCTTTGGATTACAAAGAATGTTAAATGAACAATCAAGCTAAATTGAGCTAATACTTGGATGCAAGTTGACACTCTTTCTCCTTCTTCCAAGAGACAGGTCTTTTTCAAGCCATATCTGGTAATGTTTTCCTTGAGTCCAGCAGCCCTGTTCAGAAGCTATTAAAAATAAACGTCTGTGAAGTACAAACAGATTCCGTGACCAATTCCCTCTGAGGTGTGAGACGATCCGTCGTGGCTGCCATGCCCAAGCTGAGATTCCTTTTCCTTTCTGTCGGAAAATTCAGTGAGAGACTTGGATGGAGCACACCATCAATCTCTATCAATCTGCCTCAGAGTGTGCGTGTGTATTAAATGTCTCTAGTGAGGGTGATAGCCAGCATTCCAGCACGCACTGCACTAAGGAAGGCATTAGTTTAGTTTAGAGTGAACCGATGCCACTGAACAACTAAGCAGCTGGACTGTGTGGCTGCTTTTAAATATTTAGTTCATAGCCAACATGAGGGTATGTGCCCATATGAAAAAATACTACAGTATTCTATGGTTAAATAATATTGTATTCACTGTAGTGTTTTTGCGGACTTTACTTTAGTGTACTGTAGTATTTACAATCTACTGCACTGTTGGAACTAGTAACATAAGCATTTTGTTGCACCTGCTATAAACCCTGCAAATCTGTATATACCATTGTCATTACTGTAGGGTTTTTGTGGACTGTAGTGATTTTGTGAACATTACTGATGTCACGTCTTGACCATAGAGAGCTCTTATTTTCTATGGTAGAGCAGGTCAGGGCGTGACTGGGGGGGTTTATCTAGTTTATTTATTTCTATGTTGTGTTCTAGTTTCTTTTTTCTATGTTTTTTTTTTTTTTTTTATGATTCCCAATTAGAGGCAGCTGGTCATCGTTGTCTCTAATTGGGTATCATATTTAAGTAGTTGTTTTTCCCACCTGTGTTTGTGGGAGATTATTTTGAGTTAGTGCATGTTGCACCTCTGTCGTCACGATTTGTTGCTTGTTATTAGTTTATTGTTTGTCTCGTTAAGTTTCACATTCAAATAAAAGATGTGGAACGATACTCACGATGCGCCTTGGTCTCCATCTTACGATGAACGTGACAACTGAAGTGTTTTTGTGGTCTGTAGTATACTGTAGTATTTACTATAGTATTCTATAGTATACTACAACATACTACAACGTGTAAGTACTATACATGATTGAGGTATACTACAGTGTGTAGTATAGTATTCTACAGTATACTACACATTCTATACTAAGTTCTACACACGATCGAGGGATTTTACAGTGTGTAGTATAGTATTCTACAGTATACTACACAATTCTATACTAAGTACTGTAGTATTCTATAGTAAACTGTGGTATTTTGTTGTGTGTGTGTGTGTGTGAGTGTGTGCGTGTGTGTGTGCGTGTGTGTGTGTGTGTGTGTGTGTGTGTGTGTGTGTGTGTGTGTGTGTGTGTGTGCACATGCGCGTGTGCCAGCTGAGTCTCAACTGCTTGGGCCCTGCAGAGTGGACTGTTGCTATGGGGACAGGCAATGGAAGTGGGAGTATATGTGTGGGTGCACATCTAGCCGGTATGGTTTACTGGACCACAGTAGTGGCCGGGCAGGTTGGGCCGGTTGCCATAGGAACAGGCAACATGCGCGGTACAGGCTTGCATGGTGGGCAAAGCTTATCTATTCATCATCTATTCCCCTTATTGATCCAGGTAGCGTTCACATAGTACATCCTCCATTTCATTCGATTTCACCGTTTCAAAACATTTTCTCTTGTACAGTCGAGGCCAAAAGTTTTGAGAATGACACAAATATTAATTTTCACAGTCTACTGCCTCAGTTTGTATAATGGCAATTTGCATATACTCCAGAATGTTATGAAGAGTGATCAGATGAATTGCCATTAATTGCAAAGTCCCTCTTTGCCATGCAAATTAACTGAATCCCCCCAAAAACATTTCCGCTGCATTTCAGCCCTGCCACAAAAGGACCAGCTAACATCATGTCAGTGATTCTCTCGTTAACACAGGTGTGAGTGTTGACGAGGATAAGGCTGGAGATCACTCTGTCATGCTGATTGAGTTCGAATAACAGACTGGAAGCTTCAAAAGGAGGGTGGTGCTTGGAATCATTGTTCTTCCTCTGTCAATCATGGTTACCTGCAAGGAAACACGTGCCGTCATCATTGCTTTGCACAAAAAGGGCTTCACATATTGCTGCCAGTAAGATTGCACCTAAATCAACCATTTATCGGATCATCAAGAACTTCAAGGAGAGCAGTTCAATTGTTGTGAAGAAGGCTTCAGGGCGCCCAAGAAAGTCCAGCAAGCGCCAGGACCGTCTCCTAAAGTTGATTCAGGCACCACCAGTACAGAGCTTGCTCAGGAATGGCAGCAGGCAGGTGTGAGTGCATCTGCATGCACAGTGAGACAAAGACTTTTGGAGGATGGCCTGGTGTCAAGAAGGGCAGCAAAGAAGCCACTTCTCTCCAGGAAAAACATCAGGGACAGACAGATATTCTGCAAAAGGTACAGGGATTGGACTGCTGAGGACTGCGGTAAAGTCATTTTCTCTGATGAATCCCCTTTCCAATTGTTTGGGGCATCCGGAAAAAAGCTTGTCCGGAGAAGACAAGGTGAGCGCTACCATCAGTCCTGTCTCATGCCAACAGTAAAGCATCCTGAGACCATTCATGTGTGGGGTTGCTTCTCAGCCAAGGGAGTGGGCTCACTCACAATTTTGCCTAAGAACACAGCCATGAATAAAGAATGGTACCAACACATTCTCCAAGAGCAACTTCTCCCAACCATCTAGGAACAGTTTAGTGATGAACAATGCCTTTTCCAGTATGATGGAGCACCTTGCCATAAGGCAAAAGTGATAACTAAGTGGCTCGGGGAAGAAAACATCGATATTTTGGGTCCAATGCCAGGAAACTCCCCAGACCTTAATCCCATTGAGAACTTGTGGTCAATCCTCAAGAGGCGGGTGGACAAACAAAAACCCACAAATTCTGACAAACTCCAAGCATTGATTATGCAAGAATGGGCTGCCATTAGTCAGGATGTGGCCCAGAAGTTAATTGACAGCATGCCAGGGCAGATTGCAGAGGTCTTGAAAAAGAAGGGTCAACACTGCAAATATTGACTCTTTGCATCAACTTCATGCCATTGTCAATAAAAGCCTTTGACACTTATGAAATGCTTGTAATTATACTTCAGTATTCCATAGTAACATCTGACAAAAATATCTAAAGATACTGAAGGAGCAAACTTTGTGGAAATTAATATTTGTGTCATTCTCAAACCTTTTGGTCACGACTGTATGGTGCAAACTGAACACAACCCATGAACGTTATTGAGAATCCATTTTGGGGCTGGAGGGGGAGTATCTCACCTGGACAGAGCGGCCTGTAGCTCCTCCTCCTTCTTGGCCAGTTGGATCTTGAGCTCCTCTATCTGGGCCTGCAGCTCAGCTATCTGGTCCTGGAGGTCCGTGGTCTCAGCGTCTAGCTTCCTCTTGGCCTTCTCCAGCTCCTGGCGCGTCTTCTCCTCCTTCTTCAGGCGCTCTGTTGACACACACACACACACACACACACACACACACACACACACACACACACACACACACACACACACACACACACAAGGTGGAAGGGCTGCAGGGTCAACCAAACGATGAAAATAGATGTTGGCCCAGCACTCAAAAGTATCCACTCCAACATTCCACTTAAGCAGTAGTAACCAGATTCTTCCGCTTGGTAAACCATTAAGTCATTGTGGTGTCCGAACTGAAATGGAATTCCTATGCATACGCAGAATCACACTACCAGAGAAGTCTTAATCTTATCTAGTCTGTAGTCTTATCTTAATGTTATTATATACAGTTGAACGTCTGACATATTGAGGGAGTTACAGTAAGTTCTACAACTAATCTTTCCTGGATTCCTTGCATCATCAAAAGGCTTTGGAGAAGAATGCCTGACGGGAAGGACCTTGGACCTTCTCCTCCAATGAAGGTAGTGAAAGAGAGCAAGGAAGAAAGAGAGCAAGGAATCGAGGAGACCAATCAAGGAAGAGCCACAGTGAAGCCTTTACCTTCCAGGTCAACCATCATCACCTCCTGCTTGTTCTTGACCTTGCCCAGGTTCTTGGCCTTCTCCTCCTCCTCCGTCAGCTGGGAGGTCATCTCGGCCACACGGTCGTCCAGCAACTTCTTCTCCTGTTGGGTGGAGAGAGGAGAGGAGAGATGTTAAACCTCTCTACAGTTTTCTACAACAGGGGTCTGCGATGTGTGGCTTCAGAGCCGCATGTGGTTCTTTAGCTTCCCCTTCATGGCATCTTCTAATAAATCATTTGTATCAGGTTAAGATCATCTTTTTTGTTGTTGTATTTTTCACCCCTTTTTTGTCCCCAATTTCGTGGTATCCAATTGGTAGTAGTTACAGTCTTGTCTCATCGCTGCAACTCCCGTACGGACTCGGGAGAGGCGAAGGTCGAAAGCCATGCGTCCTCTGAAACACAACCCAACCCAACCAAGCCACACTGCTTCTTGACGCAATGCCCATCCAACCCGGAAGCCAGCCGCACCAATGTTTAGGAGGAAACACTGTACACCTGGCGACCATGACAGCGTGCACTGCACCCGGCCCGCCACAGGAGTCGCTAGTCCGCGATGAGACAAGGATATCCCTGCCAGCCAAACCCTCCCTAACCCGGATGACGCTGGGCCAATTGTGCGCCGCCCCATGGGCCTCCCGGTCACGACCGGCTGCGACAGAGCCTGGACTCAAACCCAGAATCTCTAGTGGCACAGCTAGCACTGCGATGCAGTGCCTCAGACCACTGCGCCACTCGGGAGGCCTAGATTAAGATAATCTTAAACATCTCTACTATCCCTTGTACCCTTCAGGGCTCTATACAAGTCTAATCCCTAATTTATGTTTTCCGCTTCAACCAAATGCACAGGGTTCCGTATTCAGTGTTGGTGATAGGACATTCTGTAATGCCTATTCTGGTTTTGTTCGAGAAGACCTAGCAGACGGTCAGACGATGTGGAAGCAGAATGTATAAATTAGTCTTAAGTGTGCCCTCTTCTCTGACCTTGAGGAACTTGGAGTTCTGGTCCTCCAGCAGTAGAATGTCCTCCTCCATCTTCTTGATCTTGGCCTCGGCAGTCACCTTCTCCAGCTGCAGCTTCTGCCTGGCTGCCTCCTCCTCATCTAACTGCTCCTCTAGATCCTATGGATAGACAATGGACATACATACGTTCAACCAACAGAGACACTCAGTATCTTCAGCCCAAGGATATGTATTGCAATGCTGAAGTTATCAATAGTTTAGTTAGAATGAATCCCATCTTAACCAACATTAACTCATCAACTGATGGTGTGTGTGTGTGTGTGTGTGTGTGTGTGTGTGTGTGTGTGTGTGTGTGTGTGTGTGTGTGTGTGTCTCCATGCTGCATCCATATGTGCATATATGAGTTTCTCTCTCGCACTCTCTCTGACCTGGATGTGGGACTGCATCTTCTTCTTCTCGTTCTGCATGCTCTGGTTCCTCTCCTCCTCCTCCTCCACTCTGGACTCCAGGTCATGGAGGATCTCCTCCAGCTCCTGCTTCTTAGCAGCCAGGCGGGCCCTCATCTCCTCCGCCTCGGCAAACAGCTCCGTCTCCGCCTGCAACTGCTCTGCAAGGATGTTCTTTTCCTCTAGGAGCTGTGGGGGACACAGAGGATAGAGAGCAAAGTTTACCTACGCTTCTTTTCTAGATGTTATTCGATTAGAATGTTGAAATCTCCTCAAGTCTACAAAAAAGGTGCTATCTAGAACCAAAAAGGGTTCTTTGGCTGTCCCCATAGGAGAATCCTTTGAAGAACCCCTTTTGGTTCGAGGTAGAACCCTTTTGGGTTTCATGTAGAACCCTTTCCACTAGAGGTCGACCGATTACGATTTTTCAACACCGATACCGATGATTGGAGGACCAAAAAAAAACACCCTGGTGCCGATTAATCGGCCGATTTTTTTATATATATATTTGTAATAATGACAATTACAACAATACTGACTGAACACTTTTATTTTAACTTAATATAATACATAAATACAAATCTATTTAGTCTCAAATCAATAATGAAACATGTTCAATTTGGTTTAAATAATGCAAACACACAGTGTTGGAGAGGAAAGTAAAAGTGCAATATGTGCCATGTAAAAAAGCTAATGTTTAAGTTCCTTGCTCAGAACATGAAAACATACGAAAGCTGGTGGTTCCTTTTAACATGAGTCTTCAATATTCCCAGTTAACCTCTCTGGGGTATGTGGCACGGTAGCGTCCCACTCGCCAACAGCCAATGAAATAGCAGAGCGCAAAATTCAAAACAACAAAAATCTCATAATTCAAATTTCTCAAACATTACATTCACATTTTAGTAGACGCTCTTATCCAGAGCGACTCACAGTAGTGAATGCATACATTTCATAATTTTTTTCTCTCCGTACTGGTCCCCCGTGGGAATTGAACCCACAACCCTGGCGTTGCAAACACCATACTCTACCAACTGTGGCATACGGGACCACAAAACATACATGTATTATACACCATTTTAAAAGATAAGATTCTCGTTAATCCAACCACAGTGCCCGATTTCAAAAAGGCTTTAAGGCGAAAGCATACCATTAGATTATGTTAGGACAGCACCTAGACAAGAAAAACCACACAGCCATTTTCCAAGCAAGGAAAGGCTTCACAAAAACCAGAAATATAGCTAAAATGAATCACTAACCTTTGATGATCTTCATCAGATGGCACTCCTAGGACTTCATGTTACACAATACATGTATGTTTTGCTCGATAAAGTTCATATTTATATCCAAAAAAACCATTTTACATTGGCGTGTAATGTTCAGAAATGTTTTTCCTCCAAAACCCCCGGTGAATGAGCACATCAATTTACAGAACTACTCATCGTAAACGTTGATAAAATATACAACTTATGCACAGAATTAAAGATAAACTTCTCCTTAATGCAACCGCTGTGTCAGATTTCAAAAAAGCTTTACGGCAAAAGCACACTTTGCAATAATCTGAGTACAGCGCTCAGTCACCAAAATAAGCCATACAGATACCCGCCATGTTGTGGAGTCAACAGAAGTCAGAAATAGCATTATAAATATTCACTTACCTTTGATGATCTTCATCGGAATGCACTCCCAGGTATCCCAGTTCCACAATAAATGTTCATTTTGTTCGATAATGTTAATCTTTATGTCCAAATACCTCAATTTTGTTCACGCGTTAGGTTCACTATTCCACATGCAGAAGGAGCACGCACTAAAGTCCAGACGAAAAAGTCAAAAAAGTTATATTACAGTTTGTAGAAACATGTCAAACGATGTGTAGAATCAATCTTTAGGATGTTTTTATCATAAATCTTCAAAAAATATTCCAGCCGGACAATTCCTTGGTCTTCATAAAGGAAAGAGAACTGAGCTCGTGCTCATGGCCGCGCACGTAACTACAATAATGGCCGACTGCCAGACACCAAACTCAAACAGCTCTTATTCGCTCCCCATTCACAGTAGAAGCCTGAAACAACGTTCTAAAGACTGTTGACATCTAGTGGAAGCCTTAGGAAGTGCAATATGACCCCATTTACACTGTATATTGAATAGGCAATCACTTGAAAAACTACAAGCTGCAGATTTCCCACTTCCTGGTAGGATTTTTTCTCAGGTTTTTGCCTGCCATATCATTCAAACAGTTTTAGAAACTTCAGAGTGTTTTCTATCCAAATCTACTAATTATATGCATATTCTAGATTTTGGGCCTGAGTAGCAGGCAGTTTACTCTGGGCACGCTTTTCATCCGGACGTGAAAATACTGCCCCCTACCAGGATGAAGTTAAGAAGTTTTAGGTTTTAGTTATTATAGGACTATTTGTCTCTATACCATTTGTATTTAATTTACCTTTGACTATTGGATGTTCTTATAGGCACTATAGTATTTCCAGCCTAATCTCGGGAGTTGATAGGCTTGAAGTCATAAACAGCGCTGTGCTTCAAGCATTGCTAAGAGCTGCTGGCAAACGCAGGAAAGTGCTGTTTGAATAAATGCTTACGAGCCTGCTGCTGCCTACCACCGCTCAGTCAGACTGCTCTATCAAATATCAAATCATAGACTTAATTATAATATAATAAACACACAGAAATACAAGCCTTAAGTCATTAATATGGTCGAATCCGGAAACTATAATTTAGAAAACAAAACGTTCATTTTTTCAGTGAAATACGGAACCGTTCCGTATTTTATCGAACGGGTGGCATCCATAAGTCTAAATCAGTGGTTCTTAACCTGGGTTCGATCGAACCCCAGGGGTTCGGTGAGTCAGTCTCAGGGGTTCGGCGGAGGTCAAGACACACACCCGACTCATATGATTCGTGATTACACGCCCCGCTTGGCCATCATTGGCTGCAGGTGATCACGCAACATCGCTTGGCCTATCTGTGCTGCAGGGAATTTGGCTCGCTCAGTAGTCGAATTGTGACTGTCGTGATGGTACGTCGTGTGATTTCTTTCTTAATATTTGAATCCCTTCATACTAACTATGTCGAGCAAAAAAAGAAAGTGGTCGGACGAATATGTACAATATGGATTCACATGTATAACGGAACGTGATGAGAGTCAGCGTCCTAACTGCATGATTTGCAATGCCAAGTTGAGCAATTCTAGTCTAGCACCGGCAAAACTAAGAGAACACTTCCTTAAGCTGCATGGAGATGGACAATACAAGAACACAACGCTCGCTGAATTCAAGGTGAAGAGAGCCATTTTTCCAATTAAGAAGGGTTCGGTGAATGCGCATATGAAACTGGTGGGGGTCAGTACCTCCAACAAGGTTAAGAACCACTGGTCTAAATATTGCTGTTACCTTGCACAGCCTTCAATGTTATGTCATAATTATGTAAAATTCTGGCAAATTAATTACGGTCTTTGTTTGGAAGAAATGGTCTTCACACAGTTCGCAACGAGCCAGTCGGCCCAAACTGCTGCATATACCGTGACACAATTTCCATAGTTAATATTGCCTGCTAACATAAATATGTAGGTTTAAAAAATATACTTGTGTATTAATTTTAAGAAAGGCATTGATGTTTATGGTTAGGTACATTGGTGCAATGACAGTGCTTTTTTGATTGATTGTTTTTTATAAGATAAGTTTAATGCTAGCTAGCGACTTACCTTGGCTCCTTGCTGCACTCGCGTAACAGGTTGTCAGCCTGCCACGCAGTCTCCTCGTGGAGTGCAATGTAATCGGCACCCAAAAATGCCGATTACCGATTGTTATGTCAACTTGAAATCGGCCCCAATTAATCGGCCATGCCGATTAATCGGTCAACCTCTACTTTCCACAGAGGGTTCTACATGGAACCCAAAAGAGTTCTACTTGGGACCAAAAATGGTTCTCCTATGGGGACAACAGCAGAATCCTTTTAAGAGTGTACTACTCAACTTTCAAACCCAGTGGCCAGACTAGTACTACACACCATGAACTATGGAAGCCAACGACATTAACAATGGCTGGAGTAAGTTCATATGTTGTTTTATCTTCAGCAGTGCATATTTCAGAAGAATAGCAACAATGTCATATAGAACCATAGTAAGGGGATCAGGTAGAGCTCCAGGTAGTAACTCACCTGTTGGTGTTTCCTCTCCATCTCCACCAGCTCTCCCTCCACCTTGCTCTGTCTCTCCTTCACCTTGACCAGCTCCTCGTCTTTGGCCTGCATCTCCTCCTCCTGCCGGGTCACCTGGAGCAGAGGTTTCACCTGGAAGAGAAAAGGGAGGAGGGTCCCATCAAGGTCAGGGGAGGGAGGGAGGGAAGGAAGAAAGGAATAGGTGTAGAGGAATGGTCATATGCATCCTGTTAACAGTGGGTGTAGATGTGGTCTCACGGCACGCTCCATCAGTAAAACCCCCACTCACCTTGGTGAAGAGTCTCCACCACTGCCAGTGGCGCAGCTTGAGGTAGGCAGCACAGTTCCTCTGGAGGACCTTCAGAGCACTCAGCTGCTGCTGCTTCTTAGCAAACGCCCTGAGGAGAGACATAATTAAGAGACTGATATCACAAACAGCTTTCCTTTAGCTACTTAACTTGGCCACAGCTGTATCTCAAAACATAACACATACAGTATCATTTTGACTTTATACAGTTTTAGCAACTTCATAACTTATCTGTACTTATGCCCCATTTGTGAGTTGCATTGAAGTCAAAGGGCATGAACATGCCTCAGTAATGAGGTGGACATTTAAACCTACCTGACTGAGTGATAGGGGACAGACAGTGGGGCTGCTGAGTCATGGTACTTACTATGTAAAGTGATTTGAAGCCTGGAAGTCTGGAATGTCTGGCTATATAAATATGAATTAAGTTATAAATCAATGATTAATCCTAATGACTCACTTGCGTGCCAGGTAGCCGCGGCAGACAGACTGGAAGTAGATGATGATGTCAGTGATCTTCAGGTCTCTCTCCTCCTCCAGGTGGGCCAGGACTCCGGTCCTGAAGAAGATCTTACTCTGGCCGATACGGAACAGGTTGGAGTCCAGTTCCAACGCTCGGATCTGTTACAATACACAGGAGAATATGAGTAAATGAGGATAGTCAGCATGCAAATCAGATCTTTTTTAAACAGGGTGGTGCATTGACACAACTTATATTTTCATGAGTTTCAACACTTTTGCTCATTGTGTTAGTTAATTAATAGATAACATTGGAAGCCTTTACCATCCTCTCGCAGGCCTGTTTCCCGTCCATGAAGCCCTTGGGGATGGCATTAGGGGTCAGGATCTCGTACCTGGGATAAATAGAGAGGTATTAGGAGTTAACACACTGGCATATACCCAGAGATCACTGTAAGTGAGGGCAGTCTAGTCTGCTCACAGCGAAGACAAAGAACACAAGCACAATAGTTATCTGTCCTGTTTCCGTGGTTACCTCTGTCTGAACTCCTGGAAGACAATGCGGTTGGGGAAGCCCTGTCTGCAGATACGGAT
Source organism: Salmo trutta (assembly GCF_901001165.1). Classification (NCBI taxonomy): domain Eukaryota; kingdom Metazoa; phylum Chordata; class Actinopteri; order Salmoniformes; family Salmonidae; genus Salmo; species Salmo trutta. The sequence goes on from NC_042994.1 coordinate 11,085,739, forward strand.
TCCCTCCAGAACTCCATTACACCTCAGCTGGTCCAGAACCAGATGGGGCTCCAGCTTACCAGCCTGACATTGGAGAGAGATGAAGTGAAGTGTTATAAATAAATTGTTAAAAAATCTGGTACAGGTGTACAAGCAAAGACTATTACCTATTAACCTTGTGTCTACAGAAGGTCTAGCAATATATACTCAGAGAAAACCCTGAAATTAAGAGATCAATTCAAGTCTCACCCCTTCTGTTGGCTATAGTATAGAACAGGTGGCCTGGTATAGTTAGACTGACATGTAAAGTATGACAGGATATACTACTCACCTTCTTTTCGTGGTTGGGGATAATACAGCGGACGAAGTTGGGGTTGGTGTTCCTCAAGGTGGCCATGAGCTTGGTGAGGGACTCCTTGTAGAGCTGGCCCACCGTGCGGAACATGCCCTTCTTGGTCTTGTAGGTGGCTCCGAACGTCGTCTCCGCCATGCCCGCCACCTGGTCCAGGCCCACGATGCGGTCCACTGGCGAGGAAAGAGGGAAAGAAAGGGGTTAAAAGAGAGGGGGGGCGGACTTGGAGAGAGGTGTTGGGAGGTAGATGACAGACAGACAGACAGACAGACAGACAGACAGACAGACAGACAGACAGACAGACAGACAGGGGACGCTGGGAGTAGCAGCAGCCAGCAGCAATGTGTGTCAGCTGCAGGTGTAGATAGATGAGGACCTCTAGGTATGACTGGCAGCCTCTGTGGATTTGTGGGGATGGGGCTAGGACAGGGCTAGAGGATCACCTAAAACTGTAGTCCCGGACAAGCACAACTGATTCAACACGTCAAGTAATCATCAAGCCCTTGATGAGTTGAATCAGGCGTTTTTATCCGGGGCTACCCCAACAATGTGTGCTGTTGGGGGTACTGGAGGACTGGAGTTGGGAACCACTGCTATACAGTATACCGTCTTGGTTCCAGGGTCTGTATTCTTAAACGTTCTTCAGGCTAGGTGCAGCTGATGAAGGGTGGGATGGTTGCTAGCGGTAAAAACAGGTCTTCTTGAGCACTATGTTCCCACACTACTCCTTCCAGCAGTCATTCAAAGTGACAACCTTTTAGGATAACAACAAATTAAAGGCCTATTCTTTGGTATGAAACTAAAGGCATTTCACAGCCTGGGACCTTTCCTACACATTGTCTTTTTTTCATCATATTAGCATAATCTGACAGTCAGTCACACAGGGCCATTTCATATCCGTAACTTCAGATTCACAACATGCCTTGTTTCATTTTGGTGTGACATTATTGCTGGGCTGGTGTGTTGCCAAGCGTCATATTTCCAACACGTGGCATAAAACAGTTTTGATACGAGGCATGCTGATGAATTAACAATTGTTTATCCAAGTGTCCATACAGGTAATCTATCAAAATCAAACCTTCAACTGTGTTATTAGGCTCCTAGGGTTTCAGGCAGACAGAACTCCAGGAATGTCCTACAAAGTTCCAGACTTTCAGTTTTTAGTCTGTAAATATTGTACCACTGTCACACCTGCTGTGTATCAACGTCTATAGTACTGTAGAATCGGGCCAAGAGAAATGCCAAATACTACATGTGGTTCCAATTCTCTGCTACTTAAAAAGAATTAAATGGGGAAATGAATGCCATTAATCTTTCATCAGTCAAGCCTCAATTGTTTAATTCCCTTTACGCTTAAATATATGCCTTGGAAAGGGAATAAAACCCAGAAAGGAGAATAGGCTTTGGTTCGGAATACTGAATACCCAGTGCTGTTAACCTTTCCACCATACTGTAAGGAAGCGGTCGAAATGTACACTATTGTTACCCTGAGGCAAATGGGGGAGGGGCATGCTTTTTCAATTTCAGTCAGGGGGAGAGTTTAGTATTTTTTTCATTTAGTCCAGGGGAGGATCATGTCATTTGGAATTGATTAAATGTCATACACTCATAGAAAAAAATGTGCTATCTAGAACCTAAAGGGGTTCTTTGGCTGCCCCCATAGGAGAGCCCTTTGAAAAACCCTTTTTGGTTCCAGGCAGAACCCTTATGAGTTCAATGTAGAACAATTTACACAGAGGGTTCTACAAGGAACCAAAAAGAGTTCTACCTGGAACCAAAAAGGATTCTACCTGGAACCAAAAAGGGTTCTACCTGGAACCAAAAAGGTTTATTCTATGGGGACAGTCGAAGAACACTTTTTTCTAAGAGTGTATTGCTCAGTGTTTGAGAATTAGTTGTTTATTATATCTGGATGTGTGCCTGATGATGCCCCTCAACCCTGATTCTCTGCTGGGCGCGCAATATCAAGTGCCACTACTGTGGTCTCAATAAAATGATCCTTAGACTATAGGCCTAGGCTATATGAAGAGCGTGCTTGGAAAAGCACAGGGCAACATTATATTTCGAAGAAAATGTACTTCCTTCCCAAGTTTTTGCGCTGCTGGGAAGGTGTAAAAATAGGCTACACTCTCAATCAATCAGTCAAATTGATTTATAAAGCCCTTTTTACGTCAGCAGATGTCACAAAGTGCTTATACAGAAACACAGCGTAAAACCCCAAACAGCAAGCAATGCAGATGTAGAAGCACGATGGCTAGGAAAAACTCCCTAGGAAGGCAGGAACCGAGGAAGAAACCTAGAGAGGAACCAGGCTCTGAGGGATGGCCAGTCCTCTTCTGGCTGTGCCGGGTGGAGATTATAAGAGTACATTTCCATTAATGCCAGATTGTTCTTCAAGCTGTTCAAATGTTCATAGATGACCAGCAGGGTCATATAATAATAGTGGTTATAGAGGGTGCAACAGGTCAGCACCTCAGGTGTAAATGTCAGTTGGCTTTTCATAGCCGAGCATTCAGAGGTCGAGACAGCAGGTGCGGTAGAGAGAGTGAGAGAGAGTGAGAGAGAGCGAGGGAGGGAGAGTTGAGTTACACACAGCAATTGATAGGCTGTCCCAATCATGAGCCCTGGCCTGCCCTGCTCTTGTTGATGTAGGCCTAAAGTCTTTTGTGCAGCCTAACCCAATGGTTGTGCTGTGTACGGTGGCACTTCAGGAGGCAAGTCAAAGGCTTCGTCGCCAAAATGCTATATTTGTGTGTGTGGACTAGCCCTACTGATGTCCTGTTCAGTTTGAGAGGACAAGCGTGAAGATGAGAAGGAGGAGCAGAGGTAAGCTTGCTACTGCTATAATTGATTTTAATAAAAAACAATGTTTCGTTGCCCAAAATGATACTATTTATCAGAGTTACATACCTCACAATAAGCCATATTCAAGTAATTTACATAGCTTACATTACGATGAAGCGGAGGCTGCGGAGATTGACAGCTCATGGGTGCTGAAATGCTAATTCAAGAAGGCCTAATTCATTTAACCGATCTTCATTTTAATTTGACTTTAGGCTACTAACAAGAGGGATTTGTGTTGGAGCCTATTTATTCCTATTCAAGAAATAAGAGGTAGGTCTACCTGTTTGACAGATGAAATTATAGTCTACTATCCATAGACTTTGTCAGCCATTTCCTTCAGTCACCATACACTCCTTAAATATCTCAGTGTCAGTGGAGGCTTGGTGTGTTCATTTAAAACCAGAGAGTGAATTGATGTGGCTTTTGTTAAAGAAAATGGCTAAAAGCCCTTGCTAGCTTAATATTATTATTCTTTTTTTTTACCTGATTATATAAAGTGATCTATAACGCAATGTTTGTGCTAGAAACAAGTTGTAAAACGCAGGGGAAAGACGTGACTACGATGCATATAGGATATCTTTGGTTTGTCTCTATGACATTCAGAGGCTACGCTACAACCTTCTATAGCCGAGGAGACAAAAAAATGGACTTCGCTTGGGAAGTAATGTGTGATTCTGTCACAATTGTTGGGTTCTAGCTTGAAATATACTTAGTCATGTTACCAGACTACAACTTATTGATTACTGTATATGTACAAGGAATGTATATGTTGGGGTCAATGGAGGGTGGATAGGAACTAAGTGTATGGAAAATTACTGACTGAGACAAGAGGGAGTGCAGAAAGTGAACATTCAATCAAACATGTTATTGTTACATCTCATGGCTCCTAAGGAGGGAGGCAAAGGGCAACAGTCTGGTTTCAGTCACTGAAAAGGTAGGACAGTCGTGGGTTAGGGAGGAGTGAGGAATTCGGCCCGAGGTCAGGTCAGATGAAATGAGAAGGAACAGTCCTATCCCGCACACATATACTTCCACGCCCACGAAGGTTCCAGCATCAGGCAGGGCCATGACTACACCAATGAGAGGAACCAATTAAGTTACTGACTAGCAACAGAGGTGTATTGGCTGTCCAGATGTGCAAGTAGTTGACCCCGCCTAGTAGGAGGGTATAAATATACATTTGAAGTCGGAAGTTTACATACACTTAGGTTGGAGTCATTAAAACTCATTTTTCAACCACTCCACAAATTTCTTGTTAACAAACTATAGTTTTGGCAAGTCGGTTAGTACAATCTACTTTGTGCATGACACGTAATTTTTCCAACAATTGTTTACAGACAGATTATTTCACTTATAATTCACTGTCACAATTCCAGTGGGTCAGAAGTTTACATACACTAAGTTGACTGTGCCTTTAAACAGCTTGGAAAATTCCAGAAAATTATGTCATGGCTTTAGAAGCTTCTGATAGGCTAATTGACATAATTTGAGTCAATTGGAGGTGTACCTGTGGATGTATTTCAAGGCCTAACTTCAAACTCAGTGCCTCTTTGCTTGACATCATGGGAAAATCAAAAGAAATCCGCCAAGACCTCCGCCCAAACAAATGGTAGACCTCCACAAGACTGGTTCATCCTTGGGAGCAATTTCCAAATTTCCAAATGCCTGAAGCTACCACGTTCATCTTTACAAACAATAGTACACAAGATTAAACACAATGGGACCATGCAGCCATCATACCGCTCAGGAAGGATACTCGTTCTGTCTCCTAGAGATGAACGTACTTTGATGCAAAAAGTGCAAATCAATCCCAGAACAACAGCAAATGACCTTGTGAAGATGCTGGAGGAAACAGGTACAAAAGTATCTATATCCACAGTAAAACAAGTCCAATATTGACATAACCTGAAAGGCCGCTCAGCAAGGAAGAAGTCACTGCTCCAAAACCGCCATAAAAAAGCCAGACTACGGTTTGCAACTGCACATGGGGACAAAGATCGTACTTTTTGGAAAAATGTCCTCTGGTCTGATGAAACAAAAATAAAACTGTTTGGCCATAATGACCATTGATATGTTTGGAGGAAAAAGGGGGAGGCTTGCAAGCTGAAGAACACCATCCCAACCGTGAAGCATGGGGGTGGCAGCATCATGTTGTGGGGGTGCTTTGCTGCAGGAGGGACTGGTGCACTTCACAAAATAGATGGCATCATGAGGGAGGAAAATTATGTGGATATATTGAAGCAACATCTCAAGACATTAGTCAGGAAGTTAAAGCTTGGTCGCAAATGGGTCTTCCAAATGGACAATGACCCCAAGCATACTTCCAAAGTTGTGGCAAAATGGCTTAAGGACAACAAAGTAAAGGTATTGAAGTGGCCATCACAAAGCCCTGACCTCAATCCTATAGAAAATGTGTGGGCAGAACTGAAAAAGTGTGTGCGAGCAACGAGGCCTACAAACCTGACTCAGTTACACCAGCTCTGTCAGTAGGAATGGGCCAAAATTCACCCAACTTATTGTGGGAAGCTTGTGGAAGGCTACCCGAAACGTTTGACCCAAGTTAAACAATTTAAAGGCAATGCTACCAAATACTAATTGAGTGTATGTAAACTTCTGACCCACTTGAATGTGATGAAATAAATAAAAGCTGAAATAAGTCACTCTCTACTATTATTCTGACATTCCACATTCTTAAAATAAAGTGGTGATCCTAACTGACCTAAGACAAGGAATTATTACAAGGATTAAATGTCAAGAATAGTGAAAAACTGAGTTTAAATGTATTTGGCTAAGGTGTATGTTAATTTCAGACTTCAACTGTATGTGCTTGTGCAAACATGTCTTTGTCTTTGCAGCTGTATGACCCAGTGGGTGAAAAAACTTGGTTGGAGCTTCTGCTTGTTCAGAACCTTCAGAACAGTTGGCGTTGTCGTAAGGATTCACCATGATTTACAGTCGAACTAAAGTGTCCGAATCAGTGAAACAGGAGCATGCACCAAAAACAAGGTAGGCACAGTTTTCTACACCTGTTACCACTCATTCTGACATCTTGGGGAGATGAGAGACGTAGGCTGAATGAATTATAGGATACAGACCTAGAAAGCCTAAGTTAATTCAGGTGTTCCATCGTGTTACGACCAGTCATAAATATATGGTGTAGGGTAGGTTCTGTAAGGATAGGTCCCAAGTGGGGGTGTTCCTCTGCAAGATCCATAGAAATATAGGGTTAAGGGAAGGTTCCGTAAAATTAGGTCCTGTGTGGAGCTAGTTCTCTGCAAGTTCCGTGGGTGACACTACAGTGTAAGGTAGGTTCCGTTAGGATAGGTCCCTAGTGGGGGTGTTCCCCTGTGAGATCCATAGGCAGACCTATGGTGTAGGGTAGGTTCCGTTAGGATAGGTCTCTAGTGGGGGTGTTCCCCTGTGAGATCCATAGGCAGACCTATGGTGTAGGGTAGGTTCCGTTAGGATAGGTCCCTAGTGGGGGTGTTCCCCTGCGAGATCCATAGGCAGACCTATGGTGTAGGGTAGGTTCCGTTAGGATAGGTCTCTAGTGGGGGTGTTCCCCTGCGAGATCCATAGGCAGACCTATGGTGTAGGGTAGGTTCCGTTAGGATAGGTCCCTAGTGGGGGTGTTCCCCTGCGAGATCCATAAGTGGGACGAGATCCATAAGTCCCAGCCGCTGTGGCCGTGAGGACATAGGGTGTGTGTGTGTGTGTATGGATAAAGTGTCATGCTTGAGTACTAGTACGGTAGGGTAGGTTGTAGAGAAGTAGAGAAGTAGTCCATGGAGAAGGACAAAGGAGGAATGAGGATTGTGATAGAAGGTTGCCTATAAGTTCTGGAGGAGAGCCTCATTCACAGTTAGAAAAGCAAAAAGACATTCAAATGTTTTTTTAACATGATTTGTGTGTATAAGTAGTAGCAATAAGGACAATGTTTGGTTTATGCCCTATTAGGGTAGCGAACCGTGACAGATTGTGTAGAAATAGGAAGATAACTGTGAAGAATTTTGGTTGTGTGTGTTGTCAACAACAGTGATATTTGAAGCGTGTCACCTGTCTGTATAAGACATTAGGTCTCCCGTATTCTCAAGTAGTAAATTGGCAGACACTTCAGTATTGGTTCTAATACAAAGTAGTTCCCGTGACCAAATTATTAGGTACCTATACTGTAATTACTCTCCGGGAAGTGGAATAAATTGGTCTGAAAAGCCTGTATTATTGTTTTGTTGTATTTTCTTCATGGTGTAATCATTAAATCATTTGAATTGAACAAAACAATAATACAGTCTTTTCAGACCAATTTAGTCCAAGTAGGCAGTATCTAATGCTAGCAGGAGTAGAGCATTACTGAAAGGTATTGCCATCCATTGGCCTAATGACTACTATAGTTGTACTGAGACATAGGCGACGACCAACAATGACATGCAGCCTAGAAGCGACGGGAGCCTCTGTATGGAGGTAGGCTTTACCATGCTGCACCGCTAAGCCATGGATCTACATCAGCATGTGATAACATAAAACATCATCTATCTCTATGGACAACACCATGCTGCACTGGTAAGCATGGAACCTTCTACAGCTACAGTCATAACATTCACCTGGAGGCTCATCAAGACTAGTGACATTGTTCTGTATCTCTACGATACAGAGAGACAGGGGGATAAAAACACCTGACAGAAGAGAAAATAAAAACAGAAAAAGGTTGAAAACATAAACAGGTTAGTAGGCTGAAGTCCGACTAATTACTATTAGTACCATGTTAGCTAAATAAGCAGCAAACATTGTACATTGACAATCCCTAACACAAATAGGCTTAAATTATGATGAATTAACCAATCTAACTAATAACAACTGTTAGTCATCAAGCAAGCAAGCGCTAACACAGTCCTTCTCTGTTAACCATGTAGACAGGACAGGGGCCGGGGCCATAACTTACCATCTTTCCAGAGCTCGGCCACAAACTTGTCAGTGGACTGGTTGAGCAGCGTGGCCACGTTGTCATTCAGGGGGTCCATGTTCTTCATCAGCCACTCATCTGCCTTGTAGTCCACCTGGGGAGGGGGAGAAGGTCAGAACCATCCAGGCCGTGAGAGATATTAGCAATAATAGCCCTTCAGGGATGAATACAGTTTATTGAATTGAACTGTCGGAGAGTGGTGATATACAGCAAAATTACTGTTGAGGTTCCAAATTCATTTCACTAGGGGTGACATAAGACTCCAAATCATTCCAGAAAAGTGTGTTTAAAGAGAACGTCGACATAATATTAAACAGATGTGGTTATGGTGTACCGCAGCACTGCCTGTACTGGAAAGGGCCCGGGTCTCTGTTGCGCAACACTGACTGGACGCTAGAGAAACTAGCCAAACCTCCTCCCACGTATTTGATACATAAAACCAGGATGATACTCCTGCGGGATTTGAATACCACAGAGGAGAAGTTGTGGGTCAAGAGCGATACAGCAGCCAGAGGTTGATGGGAACAGGATAGGGGCTAGTGACGGAACAGACAATGCCTCAGGACACATTATAACAGTGGCTTTCCAAAAGAACCTGGTGTGCCTCCAAGACCACTACAGGGGAAAACCTTGGAGAAATCAGAAGATCTGGAAGTAAGCCCTGCAGCTTGAAAGGACCTGGTGTGCCTCCAAGAACACTACAAGCCAAAGGCTCTGCGGTCTACAAGTAGTGCAGATGACGTAAACCAAAGTAACTTGTAAGTGGATACATAAAAATAGCCCCATGATTGCCTCTGCGGGAAAATCGGTCTATTATACATCCCAGTGCATTGTAAATGTTTCATCTTTGACTGGAGGAATATGGCAGAGCCATATGTTTTTAAAGGGATAGTTTTCTGGATTTTTACACCACTCTTTGGGTTACAAAAAAATAAATATATATACCTTAAACTATCCTCCACCACCTATATGTAATCTCACCGGTCCGTACCTTGCCAGCGTAGTGGATTATGCAGAAGTCAGCCTTGTCCTTTAGCTGTCTGGGCTTCTGGAACTTGGAGTGGGTGCCCTGCTCCTGGACCAGCTTGTCGATGAACGTCTTGTCTGTGGCCTTGGGGAACCAGCACTCCTCATCCAACAGAGCCAGCACACCAGGAGGGTTCGCCTGCAGGATGACAGCACACAACAGGCCGTGTTCAATAGGACACCAGGGAAAAAAAGTGAATCAATGGAAAACTAATTGTTTTAGTTTTCCATTGATTGTTTTTTCCCACAAATTGTTTTAACTTTGATCCTTACAGATTCACTCTGTTTCAAAACGTTAGCTGCTCATTGAACATGACCCAAGTTTTGACAACAGCACAAACACCACAGGAGGACACACACACACACACACTCACTAAACGGATACTGACCGGCCTCTCGATGAGGTCGATACAGGGCTGCAGGTCCAGGCCGAAGTCGATGAAGCTCCACTCGATACCCTCTCTCTGGTACTCCTCCTGCTCCAGGACAAACATGGTGTGGTTGAACAGCTGCTGCAGCTTCTCGTTGGTGTAGTTGATGCACAGCTGCTCAAACGAGTTCAGCTACAGGAGAAAGGCATACAAATTGATTTGATCTTTTTAGAACTCAGAAACTCAAGGAATTTTGTCTCAAAAGTGAATAAAGCAGTAAGATGGATCATTTCTTAATTCATCCCTAGGGGGAAATTGATTTGTAAAGAGTTTCAGATTTGTAAAATCAACAAGACTACATTATTTCATTTATGAAAAACCAATGAATACCACTTCTCCATAGCCAAGATGTTGAGATGTCTTCAGCTCAAACTGGCACCTACTGCTTTTTACAGTTTTACAAAACAATAACTGCAGCTGATTGATTTTTGTTTGCTATGATTAAATTGATCCCAGGGATCGTGATTTATTTTCCTGTTCTTTTGGCTCAACATTACAACACTGCAGCCAAGGATCTTAGTGGGGGAATAAACAGCTGCCACAAACCAGAAGGGAAACAGACAGGTTGGAATTTCAGCACAAGATTTAGTGATCTTGGGATATTGAGTGTTCTAATCGACGACAAGGTTCATGTCAGCAATGTCTGAACCTTCTGAACTCGCCTCTTGTTGAACGAGCCTCGCATGATAACTATTGTCTATCAAGTGATAGATCAATTAATGACCTTGGTGTGAATGATATAAAACTAAATGAAGATGACACCCAAAAGGCATTTTTAGAAGTGCTGAGATTCCCATAACTGACCCTGAGGAGGGAATGGGTTCACAGTGCAATTGGTCCACAGGATAAAGGATCAGCTGTTTCCCAAAAATGTCAATCAGACCATTGCCCCACAAAAAAACATCCTTAGACCATTCAGATGACCAGTTCCATAGACAGGATGAACTGAAGCCAAACCAAGTCCCCTCTCTCTTCTCTAGCTGTTTTCTCTGTATCTGGAAGAGATGGAGGGACCTAGTGGAGGCCTTATTTGCCATGTATTTAAGTACCTGTTGAGGTCTACGCATTTAAGTACCTGGAAGATCTCAAAACCAGCGATGTCCAGGATGCCGATGAAGGAGGCCCCCTGGCGTTTGGTACGGTCCAGGGCCTTGTTGATGCGGTGGACCAGCCAGCGGAACAGACGCTCGTATGTGGCCTTGGCCAGAGCCTCCACTGAAAAGTCAGCCTAGAGAGAGAGAGAGAGAGAGAAAGAGAGAAATATGCATTGCTTATTAGATTGTCTTTCAGTGGTATGACTTGGCAAGTAAGTCTGCCATTCTCAGCCTTGGGGTCTCACGGCTAGACCTCTCTGTTGTTATAAATCTAACAAAGAGGTGGGCAGGAAACACACCCCACAGTACTAACATTATCCTGATCCAGAGTCAGAAGTACAGTGAGTCCATAGAGGGGTGATGAGTGAAGCAAGGAGAGCTTCTGTGGTGTAGCGTTTGTGTTTTACCTGTTCTTTGGTCTGGGCCTTCTGGACGTAGTCTCGTCCCACCTTGATCCTTGGAGACAGGATGGCCCGGGTGAACTCCATCACGTTCAGCCCCAACAAGTGGCACAACTTCTGGGCCGCTGGTAGAGGAGAGGAGGAAGAGGGAGATAAAGGAGGGAGTGAAAAAAGGGAAAACAGTAGTAACATTAAATGTTCGTTCTCAAGATGTGATTACAGGCAACACAAATAGCTTTACAATACTCAAATATCCCTTACATAGACTTAAAGCAGTAGCAGGGGAAGAAGTAGCAATATTTGAGGAGTTAAATGTTTTTGGGATATGATTTTATATATATATATATGATATGATTTTATATATATATATATATATATATATATATATATATATATATATATATATATATTTTATAGACCCGACGGATAACCCTATAATCCTCCAATTCCCATAAACCCCAGTGAGTGTGAAAACACACAGTAAAAACCATATTGACTTTCCATCAGTGGGACCACCGCTTGAGACCACCAGAAAATACATACCAGTGGCAGCAGGCCACAGCTCTACATGGTCGGTAGCTAAGAATTACATTCTCCCCCTTCTGCCAGAAGTTGCTCACATTTGACCGTTAATGGTAAAGAATAATAAGTAAGAACTGAACCGAGTGACTGCCTCCCCCTGCCAGTCCAGTACCTATAAGGTAGGGAGCAGACCTGGATCCAAATACTATTTGAAATATTTCAATTACTTTGAGCATTTGCTCTAGTCTGTCTGGAGTGTCAGGTGAAAGGGGTTTGCACTTTTGGGACTTTTTTGCAAAAGACAAGCTCAACCAACCACAGCTTAAGTATTTGAAATAACTTAGAATAGTATTTGAACCCAGGTCTGGACTAGAGCTCAGGGTAGCGGGTAGTTAAACACAGCTGTTTAGAACACCCGTGGGTTAACAACACAGACTTGATTTAAGACGTGTCAAAGCGGCTTTTATGATATTTGTCTTTTGGAACTGGGGAGATGTTTGAATTTGAAATATTTGTCACGGCGGGAGCTTCTGGAGAGGTAAGAATGATAAATCTGTATCATTTCCAGGGGTAGAGTTGCCAGCGCAGAGCCTGCTAAAAACATCTCCCTCTGTCCTAGATCTGTTTTCCACATTTGGTAATAACTGTCTGGGCCACGGCATTGACACTCACTTGCTACCCTCTCCTCTTGAAATGCCAGGAATGCAGCAGTAACACACGCGGTTGAGGCAAAGTCTTCATTTGTTTTTTTCTTCTAAGTAAAGTAGGGGAGTAAATCTGAATAATGATGTTGTTTGAAGGTGTGTGACAGGGCCAGGAGAGACGGGAAGGTTAAATCGTTAGAGCGCTGACGTCTGACTCAGGCTGGTTAGCACAGGTCTGGGAGAAAGATGAGGAAGAGGAAGATAAGTGTGAATGTCGTTACGTGTGCCGAGGGCACAGCGGGTCAATGTCAGCTACCTGTATTCTCAGGCATAGAGGCCTGGTCTGAGTTCCTCTCCTTCTTGAAGACGATGTTCCCAAACTGAAGCACGGAGGAGACCACCTTCAGCATGGCTGCAAGCAGAGAACGTTATCATAAACCCATCATGAACGCCACAAACTGCTCTGTGTTTGTTGGAATACATGGAACTGTTATGAACATATAAAGTTAGAATAATTACTATAAAGCTGTAAAGTGTTGATGTAAAAAGCATTTAAAAAGTTGAGACAGACAGACAGACAGTCAGACAGACAGACAGTCAGTCAGACAGATGAGAGTGAGGATGGTGGTACCCAGGATCTCGTCGTGGGAGAAGCTCATGATGTGCATGGCCTCCATGGTCTCCTGGAAGTTGTCTTTGTCCTGCTGACCAGGGACGGTAATGTTGCCGTTGGACAGGAAGCGGTAGCTGTTGAAGCCCTCCAGGAGCAGGTCCGCTACACAGAGGAAAAGGAAATGACGTCGAGATAGCTGGTCCGAGGTCACAAAGGACAAAAGGCAAACATGCATTTTTGACAGTCAGCCCACTGACAGGTGATGTTATTGTGATACTAGATAGTGAACGACACAGAGTCTGAGTGGGTTTCAAGACACCTCAGGCCAACGGCTAGAGAAACAATGTTCTGCATGTCAGAGGGTGACTATTCTTTACAGAGGCCATATGGGTCTGGGTCGTTAAAGTTATGCTGATGGTACATATCAGACTACTTACACCTGAGATGTTCTCCCGCCCCACACAGCAGCTGGTAGAAGATGTGGAAGGTGCGCTCGTCTTTGGCTTGGCGAACAGCTCTCGATTTCTCCAATAGATCTGTCCCATCACAGTCAAGGAAGGGCAGCCTTTATACAGTAAAGGAAGATATTAACCCCCTAGAGTAGATTTATGCGGCCCCTCTGGGATCTAATTTGCATAACACAACAATCCCCATCAAAATCTGTCCGTTTATGTAAATGATTAATATCATAGCTTGCATGGAACATTTAAGCTAGCTGTTTGGAAGGATACAAGTTTCAATGTTGGCCCCGACGATGTATCCGGTGACATCAAAGTTAATCCGGATGAACTTTCCCTGCAGGGAGAGAGAAAAGGACAGTGAGAAAAGCAGACAAACCATATCACTGCATCCACGTCTCCCTCAACCACTGTGCTGCAAGGCCTTCCTTTTTCTCCCTCTGAGTCACATCACAATAAGGCTACATTTGATTAGTCTGGTCCCAGAACTGTATGTGCTTTAGTCAACTACTATAGTCAGATGAGTTGGCACATACACAGATCTGAGACCAGTCCAGGCCATTGTATTTTATCCTCATTTGGCCACATTCCTCTTGGTCTCTACATTCCTGAGGTCTGGAGTAGACTACATTCATCTTGGTCTCTACTGTCCTGGAGTCTGGAGTAGACTACATGAATCTTGGTCTCTACTGTCCTGGAGTCTGGATTAGACTATGTTCCTCTTGGTCTCTACTGTCCTGGAGTCTGGAGTAGACTACATGAATCTTGGTCTCTACTGTCCTGGGGGTCTGGATTAGACTATGCTCCTCTTGGTCTCTACTGTCCTGGAGTCTGGAGTAGACTACATGAATCTTGGTCTCTACTGTCCTGGAGTCTGGATTAGACTATGTTCCTCTTGGTCTCTACTGTCCTGGAGTCTGGAGTAGACTACATGAATCTTGGTCTCTACTGTCCTGGGGTCTGGATTAGACTATGTTCCTCTTGGTCTCTACTGTCCTGGAGTCTGGAGTAGACTACATGAATCTTGGTCTCTACTGTCCTGGGGTCTGGATTAGACTATGTTCCTCTTGGTCTCTACTGTCCTGAGGTCTGGAGTAGACTACATTCATCTTGGTCTCTACATTCCTGAGGTCTGGAGTAGACTACATTCATCTTGGTCTCTACTGTCCTGGGGTCTGGAGTAGACTACATTCATCTTGGTCTCTACTGTCCTGGGGTCTAGAGTAGACTACATTCATCTTGGTCTCTACTGTCCTGGGGTCTGAAGTAGACTACATTCATCTTGGTCTCTACTGTCCTGGGGTCTAGAGTAGACTACATTCATCTTGGTCTTTACTATCCTGGGGTCTAGAGTAGACTACATTCATCTTGGTCTCTACTATCCTGGGGTCTAGAGTAGACTACATTCATCTTGGTCTCTACTATCCTGGGGTCTGGAGTAGACTACATTCATCTTGGTCTCTACTGTAATGGGGTCTAGAGTAGACTACATTCCGATTGGTCTCTACTGTCCTGGGTCTAGAGTAGACTACATTCCTGTTGGTCTCTACTGTCCTGGGGTCTAGAGTAGACTACATTCATCTTGGTCTCTACTGTCCTGGGGTCTAGAGTAGACTACATTCATCTTGGTCTCTACTGTCCTGGGGTCTGGAGTAGACTACATTCATCTTGGTCTCTACATTCCTGAGGTCTGGAGTAGACTACATTCATCTTGGTCTCTACTGTCCTGGGGTCTGGAGTAGACTACATGAATCTTGGTCTCTACTGTCCTGGGGTCTAGAGTAGACTACATTCATCTTGGTCTCTACTGTCCTGGGGTCTGAAGTAGACTACATTCATCTTGGTCTCTACTGTCCTGGGGTCTAGAGCAGACTACATTCATCTTGGTCTCTACTGTCCTGGGGTCTAGAGTAGACTACATTCATCTTGGTCTCTACTGACCTGGGGTCTGGAGTAGACTACATTCATCTTGGTCTCTACTGTAATGGGGTCTAGAGTAGACTACATTCCGATTGGTCTCTACTGTCCTGGGTCTATAGTAGACTACGTTCCTCTTGGTCTCTACTGTCCTGGGGTCTAGAGTAGACTACATTCATCTTGGTCTCTACTGTCCTGGGGTCTAGAGTAGACTACATTCCGATTGGTCTCTACTGTCCTGGGGTCTGGATTAGACTTCATTCATCTTGGTATCTACTGTTCTGGGGTCTAGAGTAGACTACATTCATCTTGGTCCTGGGGTCTGGATTAGACTACATGAATCTTGATCTCTACTGTCCTGGGGTCTGGAGTAGACTACATTCCTTTTGGTCTCTACTGTCCTGGGGTCTGGATTAGACTACGTTCCTCTTGGTCTCTACTGTCCTGGGGTCTGGATAAGACTACGTTCCTCTTGGTCTCTACTGTCCTGTGGTCTAGAGTAGACTACATTCCGATTGGTCTCTACTGTCCTGGGGTCTGGATTAGACTTCATTCATCTTGGTATCTACTGTTCTGGCGTCTAGAGTAGACTACATTCATCTTGGTCCTGGGGTCTGGATTAGACTACATGAATCTTGATCTCTACTGTCCTGGGGTCTGGAGTAGACTACATGCATTTTGGTCTCTACTGTCCTGGGGTCTAGAGTAGACTACATTCCTGTTGGTCTCTACTGTCCTGGAGTCTGGAGTAGACTACATTCATCTTGGTCTCTACTGTCCTGGAGTCTAGAGTAGACTACATTAATCTTGGTCTCTACTGTCCTAGGGTCTGGAGTAGACTACATTCCTTTTGGTATCTACTGTCCTGGGGTTTAGAGTAGACTACATTCCTTTTGGTCTCTACTGTCCTGGGGTCTGGATTAGACTACGTTCCTCTTGGTCTCTACTGTCCTGGGGTCTAGAGTAGACTACATTCCTGTTGGTCTCTACTGTCCTGGAGTCTGGAGTAGACTACATTCCGATTGGTCTCTACTGTCCTGGGTCTAGAGTAGACTACATTCATCTTGGTCTCTACTGTCCTGGAGTCTAGAGTAGACTACATTAATCTTGGTCTCTACTGTCCTAGGGTCTGGAGTAGACTACATTCCTTTTGGTCTCTACTGTCCTGGGGTTTAGAGTAGACTACATTCCTTTTGGTCTCTACTGTCCTGGGGTCTGGATTAGACTACGTTCCTCTTGGTCTCTACTGTCCTGTGGTCTAGAGTAGACTATGTTCCTCTTGGTCTCTACTGTCCTGGAGTCTGGAGTAGACTACATGAATCTTGGTCTCTACTGTCCTGGGGTCTAGAGTAGACTACATTCCGATTGGTCTCTACTGTCCTGGGGTCTAGAGTAGACTACATTTCTGTTGGTCTCTACTGTCCTGGGGTCTAGATTAGACTACCCCTGTGCATGAGGCTGTGATCTGACTGTGCTGAACAGAACAACCCTCTCTAATCTAAACTGGATCCAGAATCAAAGCAGTCATTAATGATTAGCAGAAACCTTTCTTGTCCTGCTGGAATGTTCCTATGTAATAATAGGAAGATAATCAAATAAATTCCACTCCAGTGATTTCTCTTCCTTTTCATCAAAAGATTCCAGGAAGTTTTGGAAAACTCCAACAAACACACATGCCAGCTAAATCTGTCTCAAGTGCCAGTTGTTTGAGCATGAGATAGTGAGTGAGATGGCATGAGTGGCTTTTGGCAAGCCACAGAGGAACATACATTATAAACTTAGGGAAGACTTCAAATGAAGCTCGATACTGTCTTGAGAATGGCATTCTTTTGGGGAAATACGTATACATTCTTTACTTACGAATCGTGACGAGTTGTCATTCTTCACTGTCTTGGCGTTGCCGAAGGACTCAAGGATGGGGTTGGCCTGTAAGAGTTGACGTTCCAATTCACCCTGAAAAAGAGGAGAGATATTACAGCAAAGCACTGGTTCCAAGCACATATACCCCCAACTAAACATTTTACAAATAACAAGCACAAAAAAATGTTGGCCCGGGAGAAATATTTTTCCAATACACACAATGACTGATCACCCTTCTAATGTTCGTCAATGTCAATCTAACAGTCACATAGTGTCACACAGACTATTGCTCATGAAACATATGTAGGCAGACGGACACTGTTTCCCCAGTAATGTTTATGACCATAAAGACTAGTAGAAAAGAGAGTGAAACGACAGGTATCGCAGCGCTGTAAAAGACAGATGTGATCAATGGAGCATGTTCAGGAAACCACTTTACAGTCTCTCTGCTCAATATCCTACAACAGTACGTCCAACTAAAACTAAAAAGATGGTATGATAGGGAGAGAGAGGATAGAATGGTCTCTCAGTCTAGAACCTCTGGGTTTGGAATGGAATGGATGAGAACCTTGTTGCTCAGTGGTAGAACAGAACAGAACTGCAATGACTCTCTCCACACCGCATATGGTTCAGTTGAAGCTCAACGCATCCACAAGCGAATGTTCAAACCCATTTGGACTCAAGGTTTGCATTTCCTCTTTCTATTGTGAGACCAACATCAAAGGCATCAAATCAAATCAAATGTTATTGGTCGCATACACATATTTAGCAGACGTTATTGCGGTGTAACGAAATGCTTGTCAAATAACAAAAAAAAAGAAATATTGCAAAGTTGCTTAGAAGCTGGAAGCAGAGCTGCCATGTCTGTCGGCGCCATCTTGATGATTGAAGCCATTATCTAACCATCAAGCCTGCAAAACAACCTAATCAAATCAATCCCTGTTTACACTGTCGAAGTACACAGTACGATCATAAAAAGTACCAGTATATTTGTGCAACAGACAAACCAATAAATCTATCCACAGATGTCTCATATATTCCACAGTACACAGCTGTGTTCCAGCGTGGTGTTTTAGGACGTGTGGAGAGCTAGCTGCTGTGAGCCAGGCGAATGGGTGGGTGCTGGATGAGTTGGGGCTAATGAGGCGACTCAGAGAGGAAGGCCATATCTCTCCAGTTAGTGATTGAGATAGAGATCCTGAGGAAAAGGACTCAATCGTTTATCACAGTGACAGATACTGGGGAAACAGACCTGTTTAACACACTGACACAAGCCAGAGACAGTCTATCCTATTGGCCAAAGACACAATCTGTCCTATTGGCCAGACACACACTCAATCCTATAAGGAAGAATCCGTCATCATTAGAGATCCCGTTAAGGGAGGGAGGGAACGGTGCTCTGTTCACTTCTCACACCTATCGTAGACCCTATCTGGCTGACTGCCAGGGCGGAAAAGAATGTTCAATAAGTATGAAATGGAACGAAACGCTCCAAAATGTAAAGGTGGTATCCAAACTTGTCCAATAAGAAACACTGGGTTTCATCTTCCGTTGCTACAGTGTACCCTAATCGACATGACCCTGTGCAGATGTTTAAACAGGTGGCCCATTACGATCCCATCCAGAACCTCTAGGCTTGGTCATGACCGGGGAATCCAAGATGGCCCACCAAAACAAATAACATGGCCCGTACTTTGAGCTTTTCTTTTCTGCGGCTAGGTGGGAATGGGATTTTCCCATTACGTCAAGCTCACCAGACACATTTTGATCGCTCAAGACGGTGGCGTTTTTCCAGGGATGTCTGTGGGATGAGTTAGGGGTTAGGAAATCAGCCTTGCGTTCAGACGTGAGACGCGTAATGTAATCTTTGGCTGCCAGAGCTGGGCCAGAGAGCCCGGCAGCTGTTTTCATTGAGCTTTCGTGCTGCTGAAAATGAGGCAGGAATGAATTGAATAAGCCCGTTCCTGTCAGTGGCAGATTGCACAGACGGTAAATTATAGCACGGTTTCAGATCTGTTAGTGCGGTCTTTCCATTCCCTATAGTCATTGTCACACGCTGTCTCTATAACGCAGTGCTATATGACACAACTTGACACGCTTTAGAACAAACTAGAACAGAGGACATAATGGAGACTGTTTAATGTCCACAAGCTGCCAATCTCTGCCAAACTCAGTCTACAGACTGGGACCAGACTGGGGAGAGGGTAGGAACAAAGGGGTGAATACAAAACACCAGCAGGGGTCCACTTTAGGAGCATTACAAGCTGAACCACATTCCAGTGTTCCGGAGTGTGTTACTCTTGTTCTGACAGATCCCAGAAACCATCATTGTCATGTAAGGAGGCTAATCACTAGCCGTGCCAACAACTGACAGGCCTGGAAGACCTCCGGGACATGTATTGTACCACATAATCAGGTTTATGTGAGCAAGAAGACCATAAAATGACTGTTGATGGAATGCGTTACACTTATTCTGATGAACAGTGTCTGGAACCCATCATAGCCACGTTAAGAGGCTAATCACTACAGTGGCAACAACTGGTGGGGGCCTGGAAGAACATATAGTTGTTGATAACATAGTTGTTGTTGTTAGTGTGACTGTGGACAATGCTATCGTGTACCACTTAATATCCCGTTAACATTGACACGACTACGAAATGAATGTCATTTTTTTGTGAAATAACTCCTCTCTATTCTCAATCTTTCCTCTGTAACTTGGGAAACATCCTTTGTAGCGTGTTCAACCTCACTTGTTATCAGTGTCAGGGCCTTTGGCAGTGCTTTGGCCCAGATTGTGGAGACTGGAGAGCCAGAGGAACAGTAAAAACTGTCCCATTAAATCTTCAAGGAAGAGGCCAGGTAGGGTTGTGGGGTCACATCTGCTCCACAGACTAGAGTCAATGGACAGACGTTACAAATCTATCCAAGTCCACAAGCAGAGTCACTGCTGGACAGACATTACAAATCTCTCCAAGTCCACAAGCAGAGTCACTGCTGGACAGACATTACAAATCTCTCCAAGTCCACAAGCAGAGTCACTGCTGGACAGACATTACAAATCTCTCCAAGTCCACAAGCAGAGTCATTGCTGGACAGACGTTACAAACCTCTCCAAGTCCACAAGCAGAGTCACTGCTGGACAGACGTTACAAACCTCTCCAAGTCCACAAGCAGAGTCACTGCTGGACAGACATTACAAATCTCTCCAAGTCCACAAGCAGAATCACTGCTGGACAGACGTTACAAATCTCTCCAAGTCCACAAGCAGAGTCACTGCTGTACAGACATTACAAATCTCTCCAAGTCCACAAGCAGAGTCACTGCTGGACAGACATTACAAATCTCTCCAAGTCCACAAGCAGAGTCACTGCTGGACAGACGTTACAAACCTCTCCAAGTCCACAAGCAGAGTCACTGCTGGACAGACATTACAAATCTCTCCAAGTCCACAAGCAGAGTCACTGCTGGACAGACGTTACAAATCTATCCAAGTCCACAAGCAGAGTCACTGCTGGACAGACGTTACAAATCTCTCCAAGTCCACAAGCAGTGTCACTACTGGACAGACATTACAAATCTATCCAAGTCCACAAGCAGAGTCACTGCTGGACAGACGTTACAAATCTATCCAAGTCCACAAGCAGAATCCCTACTGGACAGACATTACAAGTCGTTTCCAAAGTTGCTCCAAGTCCACTACCGGAATACCACTTCAGTGACTGTTGGGAGAGTGCGAATGACGCAGGCAACCACAACTTGTGTTTGTGGTTTGGGGAACAGGAACAAACCCCCACTCCTCCAGGGGAGGTCAGAATAACTTTCTATCTGTGTAAACTCCTCCCCCATGACAAAGCAGAGAGCAGATGAAAGGCTTGCAAAGACAGGAAGAAGCAGTTCTAAGGGGATTCATTAGTGATCTAAGTAGCACTGCCACTGAGACACAAATGGCAAAATCCACAGTCAACACCCTGTGGTGAATTCAATAAGGTACGAAGATGAAAATCCCCATTATCGTCCCTGCTGGGCGTTCTATGGCTGGGTCTGAGTAGACTAAGCAGAGGGGAGGCTGTTGTAGGTCTTGGACCATGTCATGGCCCTCTCTCCCTGGGGGAGTCCATTCAGCTGAGCTCTGGGCAGTGGTCCCCTTGGCTCTCCCTCCCTAGCTGCTCTCCTCCAGAGTCCTGCTCCAGTTCCAGCTAGCTGGAAGCCAACTGACTATTTAGTAAAGCCTGCTATGGCTATTTGGCAGCACCAGCACCTCGCGAGTGAAAAGCTCTCCAGCAGGCCCACCGGGAGCCAAATTGGACGTGGGAGAGAAGTTTGTGACGAGGTCCTGACAGGAGCCTTGCTCAATGTCTGCCAGTATAACAGTGGAACATATTACAAATGCACTGTTTATGATTGGTGGTGTATTATTGTTTCAAATAGGATATGTCAGTTAGGAAGTGGGAAACGTGTTTATTAGTATGTATTAAACTAGGAAGTAATGTTTATTTTCCCGATTCTGAGATATTTGAAAGAAGCAGTGCCATTTATAGGTAAGAACAGGGACACCATACAGATCATGGAGTGGATTAAAACTAAACTCGTTTAGTGTCCCAAAGGTGATAGAAACAGAAGCTGCTATTGGGCCCCCATTGACACCCATAAAAGGGACAGATATACAGAATAGTACATAGCGACAATAGCAGCCCCTTTACAGGATATTCTGCCCATTGTGTTTTGAGCTTGTCTAGTGAGTGGAGTACGGTGGGTGAGAGAGGTGAGGGACGGACTACATGCTACTCACATAGAACAGGGCTCCACTCTGTAGTCAATGGGTAGATTGTCAAATGTTACCATGGAAATAAACAGGAAGTGTTAATGGTTATGGATACTAAACACACATACATGATATACATACAGTACATACACACCAAGGAAGACAATTACAGGTAGTACTCAAAAGACAATTTGGACTAGACTAAATAATACATAAAGGCAAACGGTTTAAGTGAAATCTACAGTAGTACATTAAAACAGGAAGCAGGGGAATGGATATGTTATTCTGAAAGCTATCTATTCCAAGAAGCTATCTCACTGACGGGTGCAATTCCATATGTTTCTCATATTAGCCTTGGGGGCAGTGTGCCATAGTGAGCATCACATCTTTATTCAGAACACTGCTCATCTGCCCTCATGTGCCGTTTCCATGATCTTAACAGTATCAACAAGACCTAGAGCAGCTGGTTGAAAAGCAAATGCCTTGAGAGTAATATTAAGCTACTGAACTAACTACTGTAATGACAACCACAGCCAGACAGTCTGCTTTTCAGTAATGTCCTTTAACTGACCCCGTGTGTGTGTTTGGTCTTGTTCTTCTAATCCTCATGGGGAACTGAAATGCCCAAATGTCCCTCACAAGGATAGTAAAACAAGGAACATTCTCCCTTGTGGAGACATTTCCCACGTCTCCATGAGGACAAAGGCTACTTTAAGCTTAGGGGTTAGGTTTAGGGTTACAATTAGGGTTAGGGGTTAGGTTTAGGGTTACAATTAGGGTTAGGGGTTAGGGTTACAATTAGGGTTAGGGGTTAGGTTTAGGGTTACAATTAGGGTTAGGGGTTAGGTTTAGGGTTACAATTAGGGTTAGGGGTTAGGGTTACAATTAGGGTTAGGGGTTAGGGTTAGAATTAGGGTTAGGGTTACAATTAGGGTTAGGGGTTAGGGTTACAATTAGGGTTAGGGGTTAGGGTTACAATTAGGGTTAGGGTTACAATTAGGGTTAGGGGTTAGGTTTAGGCGTTAAGGTTAGGTTTAGGGGTTAGGGAAAATAGGATTTTGAATGAAATACATTTTAGGTCCCCACGAGGATAGAAGAACATGTGTGTGTGTGTGTGTTTTTCTCAGTTCTATCTTCAAACTCATCTCTATTTCAACGTCTTACTGCTCAACTTCTACTCTGCATTGTACAAAAATAGCTCACATAGTACGGCATGTCTGCCAAACTTTGACTGGTGGTGACCAAACACAACAAAGGCATGCATATGATTATGTTTCATCTAGTGTGGAATAACAACATTTGCAAGCACATTTTACAGTACAGTACAGTGCATTGACCCACAGGTATACATGGAAAAGCTGCATTCACATCAATATTCATGCCAGATTTAAAGTTAACTTACGACATGATTACTTTCCGCCTGATAGAAAGAGAATCTGGGTCAATACCCAAATTTTTACGCAGATGTCAACATTACACATACATGCTTCACCATTTCACAAAACAGGCTGTAGCCACAAAGAAATATATTAAATTGCCACTAGGTTTACATAACAGTAGGTCCGTTTGAGAGTAGAAAGTTGGTGATGCAACATGCACATGAATAAGGTTTTTAGAAAAAAGTGTAAAGACTTGCCTGTAGTTTTACTGGTTTAGGCGACTCTGGCTGTTTGTTGCAAATAAACAAACGCAAATATGTTAGAGGGGTTGTGCACGCCTGCACAATCTACAGAGCCCACTATAGGTGCTACTGTAGGATGCTTTTTTTTGGCAACACACATCATCATGGGACAGGAGCTGGTGTATATGAATTCTTAACACATTTACAGGCATGTTATGCAAAAAAAAAAACATTTATATATTGGCACATTTAATCAATGGGTTAATTTTTATAAACTGGGTGGTTCGAGCCCTGAATGCTGATTGGCGGAAAGGACTGACAAAACATGTATTTTTACTGTTCTAATTACCTTGGTAACCAGTTTATAATAGCTCCGCGTTGTGTCGCGCATAAGAACAGCCCTTAGCTGTGATATATTGGCCATATACCCCACCCACTCGTGCCTTATTGCTTAATGAGCCTATTTCTGACTGTCGTGGTAATGTACCAGTATCATATAACTACAGAAGGATCTGACCCTTTGGTGACCTCATCACACAGCCCATGTCCACTGTCAGACACTGTTGTCCTCTAATCAATGTGCCTCCATTATCATACGGATCTATCTGATATGGATTAACTGGGGTTGGAGTTAATCCACTGTACTGTAAATACCAGTGGATCAGACTGGCCTGGTATTAGGGGGACATTGTGGATCAAACTGGCCTGGTATTAGGCGGACATTGTGGATCAGACTGGCCTGGTATTAGGGGACATTGTGGATCAGACTGGCCTGGTATTAGGGGGACATTGTGGATCAAACTGTCCTGTATTAGGGGGACATTGTGGATCAGACTGGCCTGGTATTAGGGGACATTGTGGATCAAAATGCCCTGGTATTAGGGGGACATTGTGGATCAAACTGTCCTGGTATTAGAGGACATTGTGGATCAGACTGTCCTGGTATTAGAGGACATTGTGGATCAGACTGGCCTGGTATTAGGGGGACATTGTGAATCAGACTGGCCTGGTATTAGGGGGACATTGTGGATCAGACTGGCCCGGTATTAGGGGGACATTTTGGATCAAACTGTCCTGGTATTAGGGGGACATAGTGGCTCAGACTGTCCTGGTATTAGGGGGACATTGTGGATCAGACTGGCCTGGTATTAGGGAACATTGTGGCTCAGCCTGTCCTGGTATTAGGGGACATTGTGAATCAGACTGGCCTGGTATTAGGGGGACATTGTGGATCAAACTGGCCTGGTATTAGGGGGACATTGTGGATCAAACTGGCCTGGTATTAGGGGGACATTGTGGATCAAACTGGCCTGGTATTAGGGGGACATTGTGTATCAGACTGGCCTGGTAATAGGGGGACATTGTGGATCAGGCTGGCCTGGTATTAGGGGACATTGTGAATCAGACTGGCCTGGTATTAGGCGGACATTGTGGATCAGGCTGGCCTGGTATTAGGCGGACATTGTGGATCAGGCTGGCCTGGTATTAGGAGACATTGTGGATCAGACTGGCCTGGTATTAGGGGGACATTGTGGATCAGACTGGCCTGGTATTAGGGGAACATTGTGGATCAAACGGGCCTGGTATTAGGGGACATTGTGGATCAAACTGGCCTGGTATTAGGGGGACATTGTGGATCAGACTGGCCTGGTAATAGGGGGACATTGTGGATCAGACTGGCCTGGTATTAGGGGGACATTGTGGATCAGACTGGCCTGGTATTAGGGGGACATTGTGGATCAGGCTGGCCTGGTATTAGGGGGACATTGTGGATCAGGCTGGCCTGGTATTAGGGGACGTTGTGAATCAGACTGGCCTGGTATTAGGGGGACATTGTGGATCAAACTGGCCTGGTATTAGGCGGACATTGTGGATCAGGCTGGCCTGGTATTAGGCGGACATTGTGGATCAGGCTGGCCTGGTATTAGGCGGACATTGTGGATCAGGCTGGCCTGGTATTAGGAGACGCTGTGGATCAGACTGGCCTGGTATTAGGGGACATTGTGGATCAGACTGGCCTGGTATTAGGGGGACATTGTGGATCAAACTGGCCTGGTATTAGGGGGACATTGTGGATCAGACTGGCCTGGTAATAGGGGGACATTGTGGATCAGACTGGCCTGGTATTAGGGGGACATTGTGGATCAGACTGGCCTGGTATTAGGGGACATTGTGGATCAGACTGGCCTGGTATTAGGGTGACATTGTGGGCCGTACAAGATGTTAACTCTCCTCTTTCATCAGTTACCCCTCAAAAGAAAGACATACTGTAACTGTGGCCTTCAGAACAGGGTTTAGGGGTAGATCTAGAGGTGTGGTAGGGAGATAAACATGGCAGGGGGAATATAGATAAAGAAAAGACAGAAACTTACACTTACAGGAATGCTGTGGTCTTTTTTTCCTTTATGGGAGGAAGCCACATGTGCAAGGTACTGGATGATCTTTTTAGTGTTTTCTGTCTTGCCAGCACCAGATTCACCTCTGAGAAGACAGAAAACATACAAGACAGATTCCTGGGTTAGTAGATGGAGAAGAATGACGTGTGTGTGTGTGTGTGTGTGTGTGTGTGTGTGTGTGTTTCTTTCTGACTGGCAGATGTTTTTGTGAGGAGATTATGGCACTTGGGAAACTCCATAAACAGTCTTGAGCTGGGGGTGAGAGAGCTAGCCAAGCTCTGCTCCCTGCAACTCCGCTAAACAACAAAGTAAGTGAAAATAAACCACAGTTGAGAGGTTTATCGGATGAGGCGGTGTAGCAGAGCTTTTGTGTATCTAGATGTGCTGTTTATTTTCTTTGAGCTAGTTTAGTTCAGCGGCTGTGGTTGAGGGTGGGACTCACGGACCCACAGCGATGACAGCTTTAGAGCAAGGAAGTCTGTTTTTTTCAAGCCATGTAGACAGAATCCTATCCCCAAGAGCCACTTACTGTACAGTAACATCAACACACAATGCATACCAGGCTTTTACAATAGGTACTCATTCTACGTAATCGCTGGTGGTTAACATTGAACTTTCTCCCCGATCTCAAGCTCAACGCTAGGTTATATCTATTTGAGCAAAATGATCTGCAAAATAAAACTAACGACATGATGATCTTCAAATAAATGACAAGGCCCCTGAATACTCACTGAGTGTAAAACCAGTTACTATAATAAAGTCATGTGTTGTTTTTCCTTTCAGATTCCGCTTACCTGGTCATGTGGTGAAGTCCTATGGTAGTCTAGTCTAGTACTATGAATATGCTGTACGGCTGATGAGTTGTGTGTTAGTGTTGAGCTCAATAACCACCGGGAGCAGAGGGCATTTCTGGCTGCGTCTGAAATGACGGGCTCTGGCCAAAAGTAGTGCACTATTTAGGCATTAGGGTGCTATTTTGGACACGGCCCGTGCGTGAGTGATTGCGTCAAATGTCCCTGAGGTTGGCATTAAACTGGAAGTGTTAGATTCCTCAGGTTGGTTCGCCTTGCTGCAGAGGAGACCACTCATATTCTCAGGGACTGACTTATAATCACATGGCATCTCTGTGCAGCGTTTACATTGCGATGACCACCGTCTCCTACAGTGTGTGTGTGTGTGTGTGTGTGTGTGTGTGTGTGTGTGTGTGTGTGTGTGTCACGGTCACAGTTGGCATATAAATGCATCATAGCAGATGTGTTCAAGCCACACTTCCGACATCCATCCAAATTCTTCCCTGCTCCCCCAGACTTAGTCATGTATGGTGAGAGGCTAGGAAAATATTTGTTGACTGGTGGCTTGTAGCCCTGGGGGTTCCAGGGAAATTTTGGGTGGTGGTGGATCGGGTTCAGACCAGTGCAGGGAGAGAACACACACACACACACACACTTGGAGAAACTTTACCCTGTATACTCTTTCACACATCATCGGTGTAAGCCTGTCACAGAGGCTTACGATGAGATGCCACGCTGACATTTTTCTTGGCATCATTCCTGTCATCTGTAGATATTGGGCGCTAGACTGGAATACAGCCAACGGGTAGGGGTTGTGTGTGTGTGTGTGTGTGTGTGTGTGTGTGTGTGTGTGTGTGTGTGTGTGTGTATGTGTGTGTGTGTGTACCAGAATACCAAACATTTCCCAGCTTCCCTGCCCAAAGCTTAAGTCTCTTTCCCGTAAGTGTCTGTCTCACTGTTCTGTGTTACTGAGTTGCTCCTTTTAAAATAGCTAGAGGCCTCTGGCTCTGTTCTAGTTCAATTCAATTGATTCCTCTTTCCACCTATAATCAGTGCTAAGTACATTCATGTCGGCTTCAATAGGCTACACTTCATTCTTAGTTGAATAGAGCTTCTGCAGGAATGCAATGCAGCAGGTAATTTCCCATTTCATTTTCGGGACTACTAAGTGATGAAGAGACGCGTATAACAAAGATAATTGAATTGTGAATGTTATGCAATTAAGCTGGTGCTGCATGGCCTTTCTAAAACATCTGGTCCAAACCAGTGATGTGTGGTATGATACTATGCAGGCTGGATGCAAGGAATCAAACTGAGAAGAGACTTTCCTGTAAATCCAGCAACCCATGCAACACAGAACACAGAATGAGAGAAGAAAAGGGCTGAGCAGACATGGCTCAGAGGTTACTCACGTGCAAAGAATTGATTGGTCCTCTCGGTCTGGGAGGGAGAGAGAGAAAGAGGGAGAGAGGGGGGGTAGTGGGAGAGAGAGAGAGAGAGAGAGAGAGAGAGAGAGAGAGAGAGAGAGAGAGAGAGGGGGGGTAGTGGGAGAGAGAGAGAGAGGGAGGGGGTAGTGGGAGAGAGAGAAAGAGGGAGAGAGAGAGGGAGAAAGAGAGAAATGGGGAGAGAAATTATACACAGTGTCAGCATTTAGCATACTCATCGGCAATGGCCCATTCCCCAAAATCCCTCTTTCAAACTGAAATGAGGTATTGTACCAAATGTATCACTGGCTGACAGATGTACACCAAAGTCATTTTACAGAACATAGACAACTTTACTGAGCTTGGTGAGTTTGCCATCAAATGAGATACTCCCTTCAAACAGGTTGAAGGTCATTGTCTGGACCAGGAACGAAATGTAATTTCACTAAACATTTCAAAAGCCTCAGGATACAGACATTTCATAGGCACACAAAATGGAGGAGGAATCGAGGAGTCTTTCAAAGGAAAGCTTTGTAGTGCCAAACCTCTGCATTACAGAGATAAGGGCTGATAGTGTACCTTGTCACTATTTGGCTGGGGAATTGAGGGAAGCTGAGCGTAAACCTGCTGAAAGCTATACTCTTAAAAAAAAAGAGTTCCAAAAGGGTTCTTTGGCTGTCTCCATAGGAGAACCCTTTTTGATTCCAGGTAGAACTCTTTTTTATTCCATGTAGAACCTTCTGTGGAAAGGGTTATACATGGAACCCAAAAGGGTTCTACCTGGAACCAAAAGGGTTCTACATGGAACCAACAAGGGTTGGTTCCTTTTAAGGTCTAAATAGCACCTTTTTTTCTAAGACTGTATGTAGGCTATGTCCATCATGTGCATGTAGCCTATGTGAAAACAGTTTACATATGAAGTCATCAAACTCAGTCAGACCACGGTAGGTGTAATACTACAACCAAAGGTCATCTTTCTCTGTATTGTTATGACAGAAACACAGCTCTCTAGTGAGAAGGCAGAGCATCAATGTGATTTACAGTCAGCAGGAAAGAGAGGAGAGAGAGAGGAGAAAGAGAGAGAGAGAGAGAGAGAGAGAGAGAGAGAGAGAGAGAGAGAGAGAGAGAGAGAGAGAGAGAGAGAGAGAGAGAGAGAAAGATGCTCTGGTTTAACGGCTAGAGAATCAGGAAGAAGAAGGAGGGAGCCATTTGAAGTGACAGCGAGGTTGGGACAGTTTGCAGACAACAAGCCAATCACTGAGCTCCTTCTCATCTAATTGGCACGAGGTGAACGGGGGCACCAATGGGTTAACAGACAAGTTGCGTTTCGATCAAACAGTTTTCCAGTGATTTAATTTTCTTAACTCAAGTGGATTTGATTAATTGTAACCATATTTGACATTGGGTTGCATAACTTCTTCAGATTACAGTAAGTTACTGGAGAGTCAGACCAGACCAAACTGTCTGCCACCAGACCAAACTGACAGGCATCCGATCAGTCCCCGGAAGCAGTGGGCTCCAAATGAACTCAAGGTCGTGGCTGCCGGCCAGGCTAGCACCAGAGAGTGACAGTAGAGAGGAGTGTAAGGGGGGTGGTGAGGTGTGAGGTCATGGGAACTAACTGTGGTTCGGCTGCCAGCATCAGCGCCTCCTCAGGCCTCTCAGCTGTGTCACATGCCTGGCAGAGCTGGAGTACCACAGATAAGACAAAGGCCATCAGCTCCCTTCCCTTCTGCAGTGAGTCCCTTCCTCCGGGCTCCGGTGGCTCGCCACTGACGCCAGATAGACCTTTGTGGTCAGTTCTGGCCGTGAGTCTGACGAGGGCTGGGCTCTTGCCACCAAGGCAGAGCATGGGGCTGGTCCACAGTAAGTGGCAGAGAATGGGGCTGACCCACAGAGGCAGAGCATGGGGCTGACTCACAGTAAGAGGCAGAGCATGGGGCTGACTCACAGTAAGAGGCAGAGCATGGGGCTGACCCACAGTAAGAGGCAGTTCATGGGGCTGACCCACAGTAAGAGGCAGAGCATGGGGCTGACACACAGAGGCAGAGCATGGGGCTGACTCACAGTAAGAGGCAGAGCATGGGGCTGACCCACAGTAAGAGGCAGTTCATGGGGCTGACCCACAGTAAGAGGCAGAGCATGGGGCTGACCCACAGTAAGAGGCAGTTCATGGGGCTGACCCACAGTAAGAGGCAGAGCATGGGGCTGACCCACAGTAAGAGGCAGAGCATGGGGCTGACCCACAGTAAGAGGCAGAGCATGGGGCTGACATACAGTAAGAGGCAGTGCATGGGGCTGACCCACAGTAAGAGGCAGAGCATGGGGCTGACATACAGTACGGGGCAGAGCATGGGGCTGACCCACAGTAAGGGGCAGAGCATGGGGCTGACCCACAGTAAGGGGCAGTGCATGGGCCTGACCCACAGTAAGAGGCAGTGCATGGGGCTGACATCCAATAAGGGGCAGAGCATGGGGCTGACCCACAGTAAGAGGCAGAGCATGGGGCTGACCCACAGTAAGAGGCAGTGCATGGGGCTGACATACAGTAAGGGGCAGAGCATGGGGCTGACCCACAATAAGAGGCAGAGCATGGGGCTGACATACAGTAAAAGGCAGAGCATGGGGCTGACCCACAGTAAGAGGCAGTGCATGGGGCTGACATACAGTAAGGGGCAGAGCATGGGGCTGACATACAATAAAAGGCAGAGCATGGGGCTGACCCACAGTAAGAGGCAGTGCATGGGGCTGACATACAGTAAGAGGCAGAGCATGGGGCTGACATACAGTAAGGGGAAGATCATGGGGCTGACCCACAGTAAGAGGCAGAGCATGGGGCTGACCCACAGTAAGGGGCAGATCATGGGGCTGACCCACAGTAAGAGGCAGAGCATGGGGCTGACCCACAGTAAGAGGCAGTTCATGGGGCTGACCCACAGTAAGAGGCAGAGCATGGGGCTGACCCACAGTAAGAGGCAGAGCATGGGGCTGACCCACAGTAAGAGGCAGAGCATGGGGCTGACATACAGTAAGAGGCAGTGCATGGGGCTGACCCACAGTAAGAGGCAGAGCATGGGGCTGACATACAGTACGGGGCAGAGCATGGGGCTGACCCACAGTAAGGGGCAGAGCATGGGGCTGACCCACAGTAAGGGGCAGTGCATGGGGCTGACCCACAGTAAGAGGCAGTGCATGGGGCTGACATACAATAAGGGGCAGAGCATGGGGCTGACCCACAGTAAGAGGCAGAGCATGGGGCTGACCCACAGTAAGAGGCAGTGCATGGGGCTGACATACAGTAAGGGGCAGAGCATGGGGCTGACCCACAATAAGAGGCAGAGCATGGGGCTGACATACAGTAAAAGGCAGAGCATGGGGCTGACCCACAGTAAGAGGCAGTGCATGGGGCTGACATACAGTAAGGGGCAGAGCATGGGGCTGACATACAGTAAAAGGCAGAGCATGGGGCTGACCCACAGTAAGAGGCAGTGCATGGGGCTGACATACAGTAAGAGGCAGAGCATGGGGCTGACATACAGTAAGGGGCAGATCATGGGGCTGACCCACAGTAAGAGGCAGAGCATGGGGCTGACCCACAGTAAGAGGCAGTGCATGAGGCTGACCCACAGTAAGAGGCAGGAGAAAGAGAGATAGAGATGCTCTAGTTTAACAGCTAGAGAATCGGGAAGAAGCAGGAGGGAGCCATCTGCAGTGACAGCGAGGTTGAAAGAGGAATCAATTGAATTGAACTAGAACAGAGCCAGAGGCCTCTATAGCTATTTTAAAAGGAGCAACTCACAGTAAGAGGCAGAGCATGGGTCTGACTCACAGTAAGAGGCAGGACAAAGAGAGAGAGAGATGCTCTGGTTTAACGGCTAGAGAAGCAGGAAGAAGCAGGAGGGAGCCATTTGAAGTGACAGCGAGGTTGGGACAGTTTGCAGACAACAAGCCAATCACTGAGCTCCTTCTCATGTAATTGGCTGAGGTGAACGGGGGCAGAGCCCCAAGGCATGGCCACAGTAAGAGGAGCATGGGGCTGACCCAAAGTAAAGGCCCAGAAGCACAGTTTGAGACTGTACCCATCGTATCTACTAGCAGTGAGCTAGTTTATAAAGGGAAAGGTAGGAACATAACTGACCAGATTTCCCATATGAAGTTTCATAGCCTAAGTGCCATGTGCTGAGTTCTCAGATCGGACTATAATACACCATGACCAATATAGCATAAGAGAGAGAGAGCTGCTCACATCGGCAATGACTCATCAGGAGCAGAACTCCATCGTAGCCCTGAAGACAGCCTTCTGTCCAATCTGTATCTCTACCAAGGAGGAGCACTTCTATGTTAGATGGGCTTTACCCCTGAAGACATCAATAACCCGATAGTTTCTGGGAATACACGCCTTAATAGGTTTAACGAGTTTCCATCCAATCTGGGAAAGTCATGATGGGCAGTGGAAAGGTGGAGGGAAAGGATTGTGATGCATTATTAGATTGGCTCTTGTGAGGTACCGTAGTCAATTATTCAAGACAGGGGTGCATCTTTCCTTCATAGGGGCTGTGTATTTTCCTGCATTCACCAAAGGAGTAACACCTCTCTAGGCTAAACCATATCAGCTTTTCATGGACGACAATGACCCAAATTATTTCATTTCCAAATGTTTGATTTGATTTGAGGATTATTCATATACATAGTGCAATGTTTTGTTGATTATTTGTATATTTGCTTATTGCATTGTTAGGAGCTACTCCAACGTCAACAAAACAAAGGAGATGATCGTGGACTTCAGAAAACTGCAGAGGGAGCACCCCCTTATCCACATCGAAGTGACAGTAGTGGAGAAGGTGGACAGTTTTAAGTTCCTCGGCGTACACATCAGACAAACTGAAATGGTCCACCCACACAGACAGTGTGGTGAAGAAGGCGCAACAGCCTCAGGAGGCTGAAGAAATTTGGCTTCTCACCTAAAACCCTGACAAACTTTTACAGATGCACAATCGAGAGCATCCTGTCAAGCTGTATCACTGCCTGGTGGCTCAGTTGGTAGAGCATGGTGTTTTCAACGCCAGCATGATGTGTGCAATTCCAGGGTTGTGGGTTCGATTCCCACGGGGGGCCAGTACAATTTTTATTTTTTATAAAAATGCATGAAATGAAATGTATGTATTCAATACTGTAAGTCGCTCTGGATAAGAGCGTCTGCCAAATGACTAAAATGTAAATGTAAAATGTAATGTATGGCAACTGCACCGCAAGCAAACTGCAAGGCTCTCCAGAGGGTGGTGCAGTCTGCACAACGCATCGCCGGGGGACTCTACCTGTCCTCCAGGACACCTACAGCACCCGATGTCACAGGAAGGCCAAAAATATCATCAAGGACAACAACCACCCGAGCCACTGCCTGTTCACCCCGCTACCATCCAGAAGGCGAGGTCAGTACAGGTGCATCACAGTTGGGACCGAGAGACTGAAAAACAGCTATCTCAAGGCCATAAGACTGCTAAACAGCCATCAATAACTCAGAGAAGCTGCTGCCTACATAGAGACTCAAATCATTGACCACTTTAATAAATGGATCACTAGTCAGTTTAATAATGCCACTTTAATAATGTTTACATATCTTACATTACTCATCTCATATGTATATACTGTACCTTATATACCATCTATTGCACCTTGCCTATGCCGCTCGGCCATCGCTCATCCATATATTTATATGTACATATTCTTATTCCATCCCTTTAGATTTGTGTGTATTAGGTAGTTGGTGGGGAATTGTTAGATAACTTGTTAAATATTACTGCACTGTCGGAACTAGAAGCACAGGCATTTCGCTACACTCGCATTAACATCTGCTAAACATGGGTATGTCACCAATAAAATTTGATTTGAGCTAGAAACCAAAGTATTTAGCTGCACCTGAATTAACATCAACTGTACGGGACCAATAAACATTGATTTGATTAGATTTCCTAATTATCTCAGGAATTTCACCCCGAGCTACGAGACGGCGAGATGGGTGCACTACAAAGCATTCCGATGAATTCATGTGAAATGTGGAATTGTCGCTGTGATGTAACAAGTGACGAATGTAACGTGTCGTGTTCAAATCAAGCGGGTCTTCACCATCTCTTAGGAACAGAGAGAGAGGTGCTACTGGTTTCCATCTTTGTCTGATGCTGTGAGTTTGGGTTGCTGCTGGGCATTCAAGTAGGTACTGTAAATCTCCTCTCTATTCATCCTCACTTAGCGGATTAAAAGGGTTGTGGAGAAAAGTCTTGATGTGTAATAAAAGTAGTGCTACAACCAATGTAGCAAAACAGGAATTTGTTAGCACGATGTTGCCATTTGTTGTGGGCAGCCGATCATATTAATGTTTGTTTTGTGTCGCAAATATTAATTATTTGACGTAATAATCATGTTTTTGACCACATCTGAAGAACTACATTGGAAACCGTTTGATATTAAACCAGACTCAGAAGCGGGACATGTTTCATTTTCTTCTCCCTTCTCCAAATGGGTTTTCCCCCTCTTCTTTCTGAGCTGAGGCCAACAGCCTTTCACCGTCTCCGCTACAGATGGTGGCTGGCCACTGACATTTCCCATGACCTCTTCCTGAGTCACTGGAAGTCAGTCTCTCTCGCTCTCTCTCTCGGATATTAAGGTCTTTCACACCCCTGGATACGGTAACGACACATGCCTGTGCAATAGACTAATACCTTTTAAAAGGCATCAGAGGATGGGATGATACCTGATTAGTTGCTAAATTTCCCTGAAGGTGAGGCTTTGTCTTGACCTGGCCTTCAGGAGGAAAGTTCGGATTCAATTTCTGTCCTGGATGAGCTCATTTGCGATTCCTGCCCAGCACAGCTAACACGATATACATCAATAAAATAACACTTGTGGTGGTAGGATGGCGATCATTCAACCATGAGACGCTGCGCGCACAAACTCTTACAAAATGCTAATGTCCTTCGCTACAGTAGCCGTAAGTATTCTAATTTGGCTCAGTATTGTCACAGAGAGGCAGTCCTGGCCCGGTCTTCTGATGGAGGGAGAGAGCTCGTTTGAAAGAGTGAACTGGAGAGAGGAGAGAGGCCAGAGCTAGATGGATTGTTCTGTAGGAAGGGATGCCTGAGGAAAACAGGGTGGGGGGGACTCAGGCACAGCTGGATGGCTCATCAGGGACAGTGCAGCTTCCTTGATTTGAGGAGGTTCTTCCTGGCTTGACACATTCTCACTGATGCACAAGGATTTACAGGCATTTCATGGTATGATGTCATCATCCGCTGCTCTACGCATGGCCGTACTGAGAAGCACGCACACACACCATTATCTCATCCTTCCTGTGTCTCCCTTTACATTCAAAACCCCTATCTCTTTCAGACGCAAACACAGCCCAGACAGCAAGGCTGCTGTGGAAACATCTCTCCCTTTATCTGGCCAGCTGCAGACGCGGGAAGAATATAATCGAGTCAAGAGGACGTTCTCGAATTCCATTCATTCATGCCAATGTATCGACCTCAACAACCTCTCCAAGATCTTAAAACTCTGATGACTATTTGAGGGGTAGAAGCCATTGTGGGCAGATGGGGAACCAAGCAGAGCTGTTATTTCTGTAACACTGTTTTATAGCCTAGTCATGAGAACCGTTGTGTGGGATTCACATGATTGGTAGTGTTCTTTCCAGCTTCACATGACTTGATTATTTTGGATGGCTTCAAGAGGCTTCTCCACGGAATAGGATAGGATTGGTTGTTAAAATATTTGAAGAGAGAATAAAAATGATTTAAAAACCTATTCAGTTGTACAGTGTTTGGCCAATTCTTTAGTAATGGACTGTCTCATGGGAGGGAAAAAGGCAGTACCAAAGTTTTGTTATTAATGCTCAAAATAATAGAACAATTACTTAATAATTTACAGCCTAATTAACAAGTTAACCACCAGGCTTGGATGGATGGCTCCACTTGAGCTCCTCCACAGACCATACACAACAAAAACAAAACACACGTCACCATCTTTCAAACCTGTGACAAAGTCAAAAATTGGAGGACATCTTGGGCACAGTGGCTCTGCGTGTGGCGTTTGCGACGGAGGGGAGACAAGGGAGGATAGGACGAGGGAGAGAAGAGCAGAGGGGGGCAGAGGGAGCTGATCTCAGCCCACAGACAGTGAGCTCATTGTGAGCCTGTCGCACGCTGGGCCTGGGCCAGCCTCCGCTATTGAAGGCTAATGCCGGCATTAAGGAGAGGCAATGGAGTGGAAACACTCGCTTCAGAAAGCCCAGCTCCAGTGGTCGCTTTTGCTGTTAACAAAGTGGCTTTGAAGGAGGAAGACCTCAGAAACCAGTTTGATATAAATAGAGGTACAACACATCCACTGGGCCGTGGTGGATAATGAAGACAAACTGGTGGTCTGTAGCTTTAATTGAGGATAGTCTAGTTTTCATCAGTCTAAGAAAAAAGAGAGAGGAAATGTCTCAAAATGAACTCTGAGCACTGATAACTTATAGCAGATGCACTCTGAAACAAATAAAGGCGTCATCCAAGTGTTGTGTGGTGAGCAGTAGTATGTCAGTCAGCAGATACCAGAGTCCAAACCAGAGCAAAATGAAGATCATTGTTGGTTGGCCTGGCTCCTCCAGGGGAAGTTCCAACCGGCCACGAGACAGGGGGAATAGGGCCTCTCACACACTGTGGACTGTGGGCAAACTGCTTCCCCATTACCCCCCCCCTTCAGATCCCCCCCTGCTGGATTAATGCAGTGACCGGACTCATTCCACACATACCAGTTCACATCCCTGCCAGCCACGAGCCTCAAGCTCAATTCTAACGAAAAGTGTGCTCATGCTGGAAATAGAATGCATATGAGTGAGAGAAAACAGATGTGCCGCGAGTGTCAACAGCATCATAGCGCGTCAAATTAGCAAGCAAGTCGATTTTTCTCGCGTCTACGAGGAGCAAATCTGGTAAAATAAGCAGATAGATTGCATGGGGTCATTTGTAGAAAAGAATTAGGGAAGATCATTACAATTCCTCTATGCTAAGAAGACTAAAGATGTAGTTGAAAATGTATTGGGCCGTAAGCTAAGGTCGCAGCCTACCTGTGTTGATATCATAGGCATATAGCCTAAGCAGGCTACGGCTGGAAACCTTGAGGATCGCTTACGTAGAAGAACAAGAAAGACTTGGTTGTTTATAAACGACTCGGGTTTAGCACAGGTGGCTCCCGTAGGACATCTAAGGAACTCAGAACAATAACTCTCAGGGGCTTCGTAGGGAACATAGATAACTGGTTATTATGGATTTTCATTGGCATACGCTATACAGTGATTCTATATTTCTAGTCATTTAGCAGACGCTCTTATCCAGAGCAACTTACAGTAGTGCATGCATACATTTCATACATTTTTTTTTTCTCCATACTGGACCCCCGTGGGAATCGAACCCACAACCCTGGTGTTGCAAACACCATGCTCTACCAACTGAGCCACAGGGAAGACAGTGTATGTGAATTGACGCTCGCTACTCTCGCACACAAATTTTCACGCCGTTGACAGGCGTCTGTGATTTCGGCTTCACTCTAGACTCTAAGGCAGAAGGCAAGCCTCTCGTTCACATCTACTGTATGGATGGACGACACCTGTACTGACCATTTATGGACAAATACCTGGCCATGTACGAAGAACACCTGTACTGACCATGTATGGACAAATCCCTGGCCATATACAGAAAACACCTGTACTGACCATGTATGGACAAATACCTGGCCATATAAGAAGAACACCTGTACTGACCATGTATGGACAAATCCCTGGCCATATACAGAAAACACCTGTACTGACCATGTATGGACTGCTCTATCCATTTGACTGACTGAGGAACATTTGGTGTTTACAGCCTTTCCACAATAAAATGAGATGTGGGTTTTGTTGCCCTGGCCTGTACATTCAGAAGGACCAGGTCCAACATCCTAAAACTTTGTTGACAGTTTGACTGTAATTCAGCAAGCAGGGAAGCGAAGGATTGCTGGAATTGGCCAATTTTGCAGTCTACAATGTGTGGAGAGGTATGGAAATGCTATCCCCATTAAAGCATTAGAGTGGTCAGTTTGTTAGTATAACACCTCAGGAGCAGTTATAAGCCTGTACATCGGGCAGGACTCCAGCAGTGCTTAAGGGTCTAGTCAGATTATACTGTATTTACACTATTTGTACAAAATATTACACTTTCAATGACATAGACTGACCAGGTGAATCCAGGTGAAAGCTATAATCCCTTATTGATGTCACTTGTTAAATCCACTTTAAATCAGTGTAGATGAAGGGGAGGAGAAAGGTGAAAGAAGGATTTTTAAGCCTTGAGACAATTAAGACAGATTGTGAATGTGTGCCATTCAGAGGGTGAATGGGCAAGACAAAAGATTTACATGCCTTTGAACGGGGTATGGTCGTAGGTGCCAGGTGCACCGGTTTGAGTGTGTCAAGAACTGCAATGCTGCTGGGTTTTTCACGCTCAACGTTTTCCTGTGTGCATTAAGAATGGTCCACCACCCAAAGGACATACAGCCAACTTGACACAACTGTGGGAAGCATTGGAGTCAACATGGGCCAGCATCCCTGTGGAACGCTTTCGACACATTGTAGAGTCCATGCCCCAACGAATTGAGGCTGTTCTGAGGGCAAAAGGGGGGAACTCAATATTAGGAAGATGTTTCTAATGTTTTGTACACTGTGTATGTTCTCTCTGACATAGCCTGCATGCACCAATCCTCTCCCCCTTTCTGTTACCATCTCATTATAAAACAGTTACTTCCGGCAAGGCATTATGATTGGTCAAGAGGCATTCACAGCCTGCAAAGCTGTCTTCGACAGCAAACAGCTGGCAGGCGGTCAATAGAGGGTTTTGGACTGTTCCTCTGTGCCTGGTCTCTGTTAGCCGTCATCTGTGCTTAAAGCAGTCAAGATAACACTCACAAAAACAAACACTGTGGAGTGCCTGCTTGTGAATGAGGTCTAAGAGGCAAAGCCCCTGGCCCCTGAAACATCCATTAAACCGCAGTGGCAGGGCTTCTGCTATGGGGCCACTAAACAGCAGTAGCAGGGCTTCTGCTATGGGGCCACTAAACAGCAGTAGCAGGGCTTCTGATATGGGGCCATTAAACAGCAGTGGCAGGGCTTCGGATATGGGGCCATTAAACTGCAGCGGCAGGGCTTCTGATATGGGGCCATTAAACAGCAGTGGCAGGGCTTCTGCTATGGGGCCATTAAACAGCAGTGGCAGGGCTTCTGCTATGGGGCCATTAAACAGCAGTAGCAGGGCTTCTGCTATGGGGCCATTAAACAGCAGTGGCAGGGCTTCTGCTATCGGGCTATTAAACAGCAGTGGCAGAACTTCGGATATGGGGCCATTAAACTGCAGCGGCAGGGCTTCTGATATGGGGCCATTAAACAGCAGGGGCAGGGCTTCTGATATGGGGCCATTAAACAGCAGTGGCAGGGCTTCTGCTATCGGGCCATTAAACAGCAGCGGCAGGGCTTCTGCTATAGGGCCATTAAACAGCAGTGGCAGGGCTTCTGCTATGGGGCCATTAAACAGCAGTGTCAGGGCTTCTGATATCGAGCCACTAAACAGCAGTGGCAGGGCTTCTGATATCGAGCCACTAAACAGCAGTGGCAGGGCTTCTGATATGGGGCCATTAAACAGCAGTGGCAGGGCTTCTGATATGGGGCCATTAAACAGCAGTGGCAGGGCTTCTGATATGGGGCCACTAAACAGCAGTGGCAGGGCTTCTGATATGGGGCCATTAAACAGCAGTGGCAGGGCTTCTGATATGGGGCCATTATACAGCAGTGGCAGGGCTCCTGATATGGGCAGAACCAGGAGTTGGTCCTCAGCCACCAACATCAACTTACAGATGGAAAATTAAAAAAATAGACAGACCCAGCAAATCTAGTTTCCCATTTCCAACGTGGATCTTTCCTGAGAAATGGGTCCTTAGAAGGGAAATGTGATAGGCTAGGCTAGCTAGGCAGATTCATCATTTTGAGAAGTTAGACAGCCCCAGACATCTGGACATTTATTCAGTGTGTGTTGTTTACGTGACCCAGACCAAGGCACCTGGTACAGTACACATTTAGGAAATCTGTGTTTAATATTTACCTCAGGAGTGAGATAAATTACAGGAGACAGGTTGTGTACTACTGGACTACAGCTGCCACAGCAAGGACAGAGGGAGTGATGAGGAGTGACAGAAAGTAAGGGAAGGGAATCTCAATTAAGCCAGAGCCTGAGGCCTTGTCCTACTTCAATTTTTAGAATACTTCGATCATGGGGTATAATGCAAGGTAAAACACACCTGCCATTCTGGTAAAGTAATAGAGACGTTCAATATCTTTTCCCCTATCGTGAGACGGACTGAAAAACCCAGCAGTTGAAAGTCTGATGACAAAAAAGTAGCCCATTATTAAGAGCTTACCAAGGCCCTGAGGACATTGAACAGGGTCATTTACTGTATGCTAGCTCTGCCAAAAACCAATCCATGCTGGGTGACAACACAGAGAGGAATTCTCACTGTGAGCACGGCACATTGTGTATTTTCTTCAGATGAGTGGACAGCCAATGTGGCTCAGGCCTGGCTGAGAAACAGAACCAGCTGTCCCGAGTCGGGCGACCAAACGCACCGTGCAGGAATTTGGCGGGTAGTGGTTTGAAGTAATTTTTCATTAGTCACACAAACTGAGGGACTGATTATGATCTCATCGACAGCTTCCCGGAGAGAGGCCAGCCACAAGACCACCTGCCAGACCGTCAGAAAGGCCCCCTTAGAGCACGGGAGACCACATTCCTCTAGCGACCAGGGCTCAGTCCAAACCAAGGCCAAAACAAAGGGGAGAACGCAGACCTGGGGCCCCTGATCTGAAGCCATTGTATTCCTGAGCCAAGATGTTGTAATAAATTAAATTCAAGAGGAAAC
Organism: Salmo trutta; assembly: GCF_901001165.1. Lineage (NCBI taxonomy): Eukaryota > Metazoa > Chordata > Actinopteri > Salmoniformes > Salmonidae > Salmo > Salmo trutta. The sequence continues at coordinate 11,126,806 of NC_042994.1, forward strand.
ATGAAAGGTGTTTCAAAGGGAGAAGCACATGTAGCATACTGAACACTTTGGACACCATGGAACGTTGAGAGGGTCACTTAGACAGAGATTACATTTCCCATCCCTTGTATCGTTCAATCCAGGCCTGACCGAGGCTGAATTCCACGGGTGAGATCAAACGCATTCCTCAATGTTCTAACGTCATTCCTCTCTCGCTATCCTCGAACTGTCACTACAGAACCAAAAACCAAAAACACAACAGAAAAGGGATGACTTGGCTATAGCTGCAGTCAGTCTCACCCTGCCCCGGACAGAAAAGGAAACGGTAATCAGCAGGTCTTGCCCTCTCAGTGTCCTGTTTGGCTTCGTTCCTCCCAGGCCCATTAGGAGTCCTCTTAGCCTCCTCCCACCTCTACAGACAATGATTTATTCTTTATTCACCCAGAGGATATACAGCAGCCCAATGGCCACCCCTGCATTCCTTGCCATTGAACTGTAATGGCCAGCAGAGAGGTTTGGTCACTGCAAGAAACAAGGGTAATTGATATTCTCTAGCTTCTTCAATGTGGTACAAAGTAGCGTTGGTATAATAAATGGTGGAGCGTTGGCATAGTGATGGTGGAGCATTTGGCTCCACTGGCTTAATGCCAGCTGTTTTAAAAACCCTAGAGGGGAAGGGCCATAGAAATGGATCATTGTCAGCATATTCCAGAACTTTATAGGTTTATGACATCAACCACGCTCGTATTATATCTCTAGGGAAAATAGCTGTGTGCTGCAGTATTGCCGGGCCTGCCGTGGATCTCAGGGGAGGCTAAAGAAACAGCTAGACCTCTGCTGTGTCTGGAGGGCACGGTCGTTTAGGTGCTCAGACTGCAGAGTGTCTCCAGGGACATCATTCCCATGTTTGGCAGCTGGAAACATCAGAGGAGTGCGGAATCTGCTGATATTCAGGGTAAAAATTCCCTGCAGGTGAATGTGTTTTCTTGGCTCTACTTGGAATTCCTTAAAAAATGTAGCAGGTCTCTTTTTCAATAGACTAACAACAATCTCTGTGTGTACTCAGTGTGTTCTAGTACTCACAGGATGGACGAGGCGGGCTAGCCACAAAGCCTTGGATTCTTTTCAAAAGAACGTTGGCCATAAAAACCATTACAGGTCTTATTGGTACCAAGTGGGTCAAGGGATGCAGCGGGTCCCAGAGTGTACACACGAGGCCTACATCGTAATAACACACCCACAATCGCTTTGAGTCTAGACCGTACATTGTACATGAGGTCTCCATCCACGGAAATTTTCCTCCACACCATTTACTTAACATTTCGTTATCTTTGAGACTATTATCAAAGACATGAGTTCATTTAGTGACAGAGAGGGTTCCCATGAGACAAATGTAGGCTTATTGCTCAAAGCTTATGAGGCCAATATAGATCTGCCTTGAGGGGACCTAATGGCCTATCCAAACACAAGGGAGAGTCCTTACAGAGGCCATTCTTCCCTTCAATCTCACAAAGCCTTGCTGTTGGACAACTGTGTTGCCGTTGATGCGAGTTCAGTCCACTCTTGAAATCCCCATGCTGACATGGGTGTTTCTTCTCTCAACCAACACATGGTTTCATTCAAGAGAACATCAGCGCTTCGCATTTCTTAACGACACGTTCCAGAAATGTTCAAATTAGCCCCTTGTAACTGACTGGACGCCATCAGTCCAGAGCAACGAGGGAGATTATGGAAAGTATCTGGAGAAGTAATTCATGGCAGATGTGTGGGTCTAGTTGTGGTGGGGGGAGGCCTAATTACACAACCAGGGCTTTGTAACGTTACACCTCATTTAACCCTCCATCTGGCAATTGGCTGGCATCTCAGAAATGCTGGGATAATGACTGGCCCCTGGAAAGGTTTAGACATCTTTTAGCCAATAACTTGATTTGACTGTCTGGAAGTTGACTTCCTTGGATGAAGATGTGAGGCCTACAAACTGTGAAGATAAACTGCCCGGGGACGACAGATGAAAATTATCCGGCTGGCTAAATCTGGCACAGTTGCAGAAATGTTGACCAATGTGCATTGTTCATGTTAAGTATACTTAACGCAATACATGACATGAAGCAAATGCCTGTTCCTCGTGGCTAAATTTGAATTTCAATGTCCAAAGGGACATGTGATACTATCATCACTATCACAACATTTAGGGATGAAATCATGGCACTGAGATAATGCCGTGATGATATCCATAACACTATGCAGTGATCCAGCGATATTTTCATACAATCAGTACAGGGTACCAGCGCATAATCACTGAACTGAATCAGGTTATAGACCTGCTCAGGGGCAGAGCAGCAGCTGGCATCTGCTAATCTCCAACCTACAAACGTCCTGTTGAGCCAAACCGCTGGTTAGCTGGTTAGCCATGATGACTATACTGGCGATGACTACCACTGTGACAAGCCTGCATAAAAGTTCATAGGAACTTCAGGTCCTGCGAGGTATCCTTTCATTTCCAAAATGGTTATTGGTAGAAACCGATGCCTCATTTAAATGGGTGAAATGAGGCGAAAACAAAGAAATGATTTGGATTTGAAATGGTACTTACTCCGAGTCCAAGTCTCCAGTCCCTGCACCCCACCGCTACATCCATGCAGATGCTCAAGGTGTGAGAAAGCTGGAGGGTGTGAAGGGGGTAATGGGAGAAACTCACTGGGTCATGGGACAAGTAGGGCTCATAACTAAAGTATGATTGGGGAAGCACTATGTATTTGCATGCACATGCCGTGTCCGATAGTGGAATTACCACTACATTACCAGTACATCCAACCAGTGTCTTTGAAGAGATTCTTCACAGAGGACACTACTTGAGGTGTCAATGCACACATTTTCCACACTGAGAGGGAGCTTCCTCCTTGTCTAAACTGACACCAGGCAGGGCCTGGATGACAGGACTGCCCAACTCGTCACAACCGACCCCCACTGGACGGACAAGCCCTCGTCACAGAGACAAAAGGTCCCATTGTGCTGCCAAATGCAGGTCACCCTCTCTGATCTCACTGGTCTGGTCCCAGTCACAGCTCCCAGCCTGGTGTGCCTCCCAGCTATATCAGGCAGAGGGAAAGAGAGACATCTCTCAGACATCTCTCTATGATGTCTGTTGTTGTGACAGTCATGGGATGATGCTCCATGATGGGCCTCCACACCAATAGCACAGCCCTATGGACATCCAGAGTTTGTCCCGTGATAGTATCGCTAGGGAGCTGCCCCTCGCCCCAAGATCCAGAAAAAGAGTTAAGAGGTCAAGAGGAGCTGCGCAAACACAAACACACGCTGGTGTAAAAACTCTGGATAAATTAGAGTGGGAGAGAAACGGGGACTGGGAAGGATTGTTTGCTGCCTGGAATGATGTTGGTTTAGTCAGGTGTCTGGGACAGGACAGATAACGGGTGTCTGGGACAGGACAGATAATGTGGCTATTTCTACTTGGGAGTATAAGATACAAAATACATTAAATAAACCAAATATCAACAGACAAAAAATGTGATTAATAAATTCAAAGATAAAACAGAGCTGTTCAGAGAAAGCCAAGAACCTTGGCAATTAGAGGGTAAAGCAATGGAAAAAGATGGAGCATGTGGTTTGAAAGAAGCAATAGGTTACTGGCACTGGAATGATGGAGAGAGATAGAGAAATGGGTGCTTTCTTTAAGCAGCTCCTTGTAAATCAATTCTGCCTTTCACTATTTTTCCACTGATGTGAGGAATAGAAGGTTATGCAGGCTTCTCCTGCTGGGCAGAACCTATAGGCTAGTAGACGCTGCAGGAGATAAGTTCTCCCTCATCACGAACCCCTGGTAGATTTACAGTTGAGTAAAAACCAACCAAAATGGGATGAAGTCTATTACAAGCTGGATTTAAAATCACATACAGGATTGTGAATCTACTTGTGTCACATAGATTCACCCTTCTTGTGTTATGGAATCAGATGCAATTCTAATAAAGCTTTTGGTGTATGTTTTTCTTCACCCAACACTTGCGGTGTATCAACATACTTTGACCATGCCAGAGACAAAGTCAAAGCCTCTGGCAATCTGAAGAGGTCTGAAGTGGATTCTCTCTGCAGTGACTAAAGGCTTTGGGTTCTCAAGCTGAGATTTAGACCCATTGGTGCTTATAGCCCATAGTGGTGCTGAGAAGTGCATAGTTCTGAGGTATCAGCACTTCATGGAAAAAAACCCAGTCATCCTTCACTTCCCCTTTCCACTGTGCTCCCCACATTCTAGACATTGCTGGCAAACTTAATTTATCTCTGGAGGTGGAAATATGAACATAGAAATAAGACCAGCTCCTTTGGACTGTTTCCACAGAGCCCTTTTTCCTCAATGCGTGCCATTTGATACCATAATGCTCGAGATGCTTGCATGAATTTAGGGCAACTACTACATAATACAGAGTTGGCCAGTGCACTACATCAAAATAATTGGGGGCGACTTTAGTATGCAACAAACAATGTTTCAGCTGATGGTTTCAATTAAGCCTTCTAGTGAAATGAATGGCCCTAAAGTTGTTGAAATTGAGTGGTAATCCCGTAAATCACAGGGCGACTGTTAAACAACTTTTATGAGCGTTGGTGATGGCGACACGTGGCTTGTTTTGGTTCGGTAACTTGAGAGCGAAAGCCTTGAGTATTGTAACAGTAGAGCTAACGGAGATGCCCTGCCAAATGCAACAGGGGGAAAGGTAACATTTCGACAATTTACAGAAGCCCCCCCCCCCAAACAAAACGACAAAACTAAAATTATGACATAAAGGCCCAATACCTGTTCATCCCCTAGCAACAGTTTAAATTGAAACACAACAACAACATCTAGCCCTATGGGAACTGACATTGTACAATTAACATGACAAATGATCCAATCAGGCTCCACTTAACATCACAGACCTGGGAGATAAGTGCACCTGCCACAGTAGAGACAAGCCTGTCCTTTTATCAGTATGTACTGTACCTACCGGTTGACTGCCTCTCAACAACAGCCTTAATCCCAAAACAACCGGTTAGCTTTGACTTTCTGGTTCCAGTAGACTGATTCAGATCATTCATACAATTTCTCTGTGTAGCAAACATATGCACATATTTTGTCCATTGACATTGATGGTTGCGGTAAAGGGAGGGATAAACCATAACCAATTGAGACCTACCTTGGAGCATGCATCTGTAGGCGGACTCTGAGATGGCGTAGATGTGAGGGGGCATCTCGTGTCTCTTCTTCCCCCTGTACATCTCTATGATGTTCTCGGAGTAGATGGGCAGGTACTTGTAGGGGTTTATCACCACACAGAAGAGGCCAGAGTACGTCTGCAGGAGAAAGATAATATAATTCGGTGTGAAAAACGGGAATCTGAAGACACCATGATTTGATATCACGTTTTTTTCCCAAACACTTAATAGTACAGGTTTGCCAGGTAAAGAGAAACCATCTGAAACAATTGTGGACCAGTCAGCCGTCATGAAATGAGAAAGAGCTAACAAATCCCTTCAGTGCCCCACAGGGAATCACTAAGATCACTATTCACTAATGATGTTGAAGCAATCAGAAAGCAATTTCCCCTCTCCCTTGTGGGGTTGAAAAGGAGTGTGAACTGCTTAGTGGACAGTGACTAAGCACAAAGAGTAAAGCATGACCTTGGCTTGTATGGTGGTGGAAGGACAGTGAAGATGTGAAAGGATACATACAGGTGGCGTAGAGGGAATGAGAGAACGAAGATCATTGCTGGTCCGTATCAAAGTAGCCTAATGATAAGGTTGACCTTCAGTTTGCTGCTACAGGCACTGAGATTAAAGCATTACCATCATAATGATTACGCATCATAAAAAGGCCGGTTGCCTCTGGTTCAGAGCCGGGATTTATTTTCCCTTTTCTCTCACTCTCCCCCTGACCTCCAAAAACTGATCATACAGAAACAGTCCCTGTGATATAGATGCTGCTAGGTGGATGGCTGCCAAAGTGCTGCACCATTTGAGATTCCTCCCACAAGGCACTCACAGCTTTCTCCTCCTCCGCCTCCACCTCATTGCATACGGCTGAGAGGACGGCTCTTTATTTAGTGCAATCCAATGCACTCAAGCCAGGGAATGAGTTACGCTGTGTGTGATGCATTGTAATAACCCGAAACAGAGAGCAACAAATCTGATCTCTTTAACACTAATGCAGATCTCTAAATGGGGGTCGTTGCAGTTGCGTACAAAACTCCCATATCATCCCTGCAGTGTCAGACCCGGGGGAGGGCAGGCCAGGAGAGGGTTAATCCCTGTCTACAGTCTGCCGGCCGGGATATTCCATTAAACCAGTAAGAGAGGGGGACGGGTGATTATGCAGAAGGGTCCTTTTCCCATTCTGCCTTTCTCTCTGTGTCCATGCACCCTTTATCTCCATCTCTCAGTCCCTCTCTCTTGGTCAGTCCAAACAGAGACACATTCCTGTAATTATGTTGTCTATGTGTTGGGGCAGGGGAGGCAGGAGGGCCCAAGGTCGGCTAACCAAGTTGCTGAGCTGGAACAATGCCGGTGTGGCCGCGGCATGCTGGTGGGGGGTGGGGGTAGCGGCAGGGTCCTAGTCTAAAGACTCTTGCGGAGCAAAGCTCACCGCCACGGTTGTCGCCTGGCTGGAGCGGGAAGTGCGATTGTGAGTCACACACACTCCTTCTCCTCTGGGAGACAAAACAAACATGTCCGCTCACACATCAGCTAGCTGCTTCGCCTCTTATCTCAGTCTTTGGACCACAGGGGACTTTTATTTTACTCTATTTGGCTAGAGCATGACTGGGGCTTGTGGCATTGTTATGTGGTATACTAATAATGCCAATATATTGAAGGTTGTGATGAATGGAAATGAGACAATCACCATCACCATGCAGAATGTCACTTTGAATGTCACTTTGAGAGGACACGTGGTCAGTGATTTTGGGGGATATCATGGTGTGCATTAGAGGAGGGGTGAGTGGGTCACCAGATGGCCAGTCTTTCATATGTACATAGACAGATCCCTCGGAAGGGCAGAGATATAGCCTGATCATGGGCCAGCCACAGCAACAACAAGCTCGGGAGGAAGCAGAGATTTGTTGTTCAAACCAAAATCAAATCATATTGGTCGTGTACACAGTTTAGCAGGTGTTATAGCGGTGCGGCGAAACGCTTATGTTAATTGCTCTTAACAATGCAGTAAAATGTAAAAATTAAAATGTCAAGAAAAATACGCCACAAAAGGAAGAAATCAAGTGCGGCGGGATGAATGTTCATGAGTCACATTGAGGGACTAGGTCGCTTTTTGGGGAGAAGAATTATGGATGCAGGGGTCACTAGCATGGGGTATGTGGCTACACAGGGGTAACCAACATTCTAGTGTGATTCATCTTGGTGCACTAGTTGGTGAATATGTATGGAGTTATGGAAGAGATTCCTGTGGAATCCACAGATCCCCACATATTTGCAAGCGTCACCTTTAGCTGGCAGCAGAGTAGGGCCAGCGGAAACACCACACCACCTGTCGCCCCTTCCCCTTCCCACCCACAGTGGGCGCAGCGCCAGGCAGACGGATCAGCGCTCCGGCCGGCGCAGCCCAGACCCAGAGGCAGCAGCAGGGTCGGGGAGAGATATGACTCAGCTTCCCAGCCTGGATGGCAGCCCCTGGGGAGTACTTGGGGGTTAGTGGGGCTATGTGTCTGCAGACGGGGGTGAGACGTGTAGGAGGTATATGAAGGGAAGGAGGACTTGGCGAAGAACCTGTCCCTCTCTCTCAATACAGTAGAGACCGGGGTGAGACGCCGGCCAAGAAAATATATATCTCATACAGCACTGTGCCTTAGGTGGAGGGAGGCGTGGGCCAAGAACCTGTCTCTCAGTACAACAAAGTAGTGTACCCAGATAGCCAGGCTGTGGTTAACAACGGAGAACTCCGACACAGTTGACTAGGTTCCCAGTTCTCCGGAAATGTCCAAGTGGTCCCCCTTGCCAAGCCCAAGCTGAGCGTAGCTGAGCAACAGCAAGAGTTGAGGGCGTCTCCATGGAGAGAGTGGATGTTTTCATTGTCATTCTCGACATTGTTCCGTCTGCGAAGCTTAGCTCAGTGCCACTCCATTTTGATTGTCATAGCATATTGAAAAGAGGCGATGATTATGGAGAACAGGATTTTCAAAGGGTTTAGAGAGAGAATGGTCTAATATCATTCACTATGAGCAGTGCTTCATTTCCAGTACTCCAATAGCATTGGGGTCTGAGCGTGGGAGGAGACCAATGGCGCACTAGCGCAGAGCAAGCAGTTTTGCTCCATCTACACAGTGTGTGTGTGTGTTTGTGTGTGCTGTGTTCGCATACTGATCTCTGCCTCATACTCATCCCAGCGGGCCCTCTGACCAGGCTGCGAGTCTGAGGCATCAGGCAGGAAAGGAGTGGTTTGGGACCCATTTGTCTGCTTATGGGGACTTAAAAAATATATCAAGAGAATATTTTCTTTATGTGAAAAACATAACTGACCCACTGGTTTCAATTGAAAACAGAGACCCATGTTCTAGTGAAAGCCAGGCTTAGGGGAGACTGAAGAAGGGATGTCTGCAGATGAAGGTAACCAAACATCAACTCAAAGCCCCAGGCCTTGGGCCATCTTCCCAGTCTGCACTGTTGCAGTACAAAGGATACAGCAGATACTGTTACTTAAAAGGTTACAGAAACACATGCATTTAATAACACATCACACATTCAGCCCAAAAGCTAGCCCTTTCCTGGAGCCATTGAGGTTGGCCACAGACCACAAGGGGAAACGAGAACGCTATGCAGCTGACCAAAAAACGAGTGCTGAGCAATTAGTGCTTTTTGAGGTCGGTTCGGTTTCGGTTCGATTACAAAAAACATATCACTGTTTCGATTTCGGTTTCAATTACTTTTTTTAAACATTAAATGCACTATGCATTATGTGGGTTAAATGCTGTAACATAGAATAAAACAATTAATAAAAGTCCCATGATGGTAGTAATGCCCATGAACTGCTTATCAACCTTTCTTCACTTTACTCAAATATTTCACTTGTTAATTAAATGTGTTTTATATGATGACAATTATTTCATTCCAAGTCATCATCTCATCTCTATAGAGCTGCTGTCTATACTGTCTGACAAAACCACTATTTTAGTAGTTCTTCAAAGTAAATAAGGTATATTTTTATGACTGCTGAATAGCAACTATCAATCACTTAGATCACACATTTCCAGGTAGAGAGACCTCGAGAAGCAACAGCTGCTCTCTATATCCTTCCTCTCACAATCGTGAATTATTTTATCTCTTCTGCAGCAGGCGTAAAAGAAGCACAGACCGGACAAGTACAGTTGAAGTCGGAAGTTTACATACACTTAGATTGGAGTCATTAAAACCCGTTTTTCAACCACTCCACAAATTTCTTGTTAAAAAAACTATAGTTTTGGCAAGTCGGTTAGGACATCTACTTTGTGCATGACACAAGCAATTTTTCCAACAATTGTTTACAGACAGATTATTTTACTTATAATTCACTGTATCACAATTCCAGTGGGTCAGAAGTTTACATACACTACGTTGACTGTGACTTTAAACAGCTTGGAAAATTCCAGAAAATGATGTCATGGCTTTAGAAGCTTACCATAGGCTAATTGACATAATTTGAGTCAATTGGAGGTGTACCTGTAGATGTATTCAAAGGCCTACCTTAAAACTCAGTGCCTCTGCTTGACATCATGGGAAATTAGTACGCAAGTATAAACACAATGGGACCACGCAGCCGTCATACCGCTCAGGAAGGAGACGTGTTCTGTCTCCTAGAGATGAAAAATGTACTTAAGTGCGAAAAGTGCAAATCAATCCCAGAACAACAGCAAAGGACCTTGTGAAGATGCTGGAGGAAACAGGTACAAAAGTATCTATATCCACAGTAAAACGAGTCCTATATCGACATAACATGAAAGGCCGCTCAGCAAGGAAGAAGCCACTGCTCCAAAACCACCATAAAAAATCCAGACTACGGTTTGCAACTGCACATGGGGTCAAAGATCGTACTTTTTGGAGAAATGTCCTCTGGTCTGATGAAACAAAAATAGAACTGTTTGGCCATAATGACCATCATTATGTTTGGAGGAAAAAGGGGGAGGCTTGCAAGCCGAAGAACACCATCCCAACCGTGAAGCACGGGGGTGGCAGCATCATGTTGTGGGGGTGCTTTGCTGCAGGAGGGACTGGTGCACTTCACAAAATAGATGGCATTATGAGGGAGGAAAATTATGTGGATATATTGAAGCAACATCTCAAGACATCAGTCAGGAAGTTAAAGCTTAGTCGCAAATGGGTCTTCCAAATGGACAATGACCCCAAGCATACTTCCAAAGTTGTGGCAAAATGGCTTAAGGACAACAAAGTCAAGGTATTGGAGTGGCCATCACAAAGCCCTGACCTCAACCCTATAGAACATTTCTGGCAGAACTGAAAAAGTGTGTGCGAGCAAGGAGGCCTACAAACCTGACTCAGTTACACCAGCTCTGTCAGGAGGAATGGGCCAAAATTCACCCAACTTATTGTGGGAAGCTTGTGGAAGGCTACCCAAAACGTTTGACCCAAGTTAAATAATTTAAAGGCAATGCTACCAAATACTAATTGAGTGTATGTAAACTTCTGACCCACTGGGAATGTGATGAAAGAAATTAAAGATGAAATAAATCATTCTCTCTATTATTATTCTGTCATTTCACATTCTTAAAATAAAGTGGTGATCCTAACTGACCTAATAAAGGGAATCTTTACTAGGATTAAATGTCAGGAGTTGTGAAAAACTGAGTTTAAATGTATTTGGCTAAGGTGTATGTAAACTTCCGACTTCAACTGTAGATGCGCAATGGATTATGGCTATTGTAGTTAATTACCACATATTATGCGCTAAACTATGTAAAATATTGTCCCTGTTGGAAACTATAACTCCCAACTACATTACAGTTCAGGCTGTATCTGATTAATTTCTAGAGAAACTGTGCAATGTGTGCACAGGGGGAAAAAAACTGTTTATTGCTCAGCACTACCAAAAACAGACAAGTGTCCTTCCTTACCCCTCAACAGCCTCTGTTCAATACGCACTTAGGGCACATCAGCGTTGTTGAGGATTGAGTCAGTGGCAGTTTCAAAGTGGGACTGTTCCCTATGAAATGTCCCCTGGCCTCTACTGTATTGGATTGAAAGGAGGGGACCTTGACTTGGTCGTCACACATCATGCTTATTAACGATCTTTGGCTCTGAGAGTCCTACAGTTCTCAGCCTATGACATTCTATCTAATCAGCATAGGGTAGCCAGGGGTCAAGAACCTGTGGCACCAGGAGAGTTTAGGATTGGCAGAGCTCCCTGTAAAGCTTGGTGTTGTTCTTTTATGAATGGAGTGCATATAAAACCTATTTTACAAGAAAGAAACTGTAATGTACAGCCTCGCAAAATCAAACCAATATCCATCAGCACCACCAGAGAGACAGAGGAGACAGTTTTTTTACACTGTGACCCGAGAGTCATTAAAGTCACAGGATCAAACATCAACCAAAACCTACAGTACTGTGCAAAAGTTTTAGGCAGGTGTGGAAAAATGCTGTAAAGTAAGAATGCTTTCAAAAATAGACATGTTAATAGTTTATATTTATCAATTAACAAAATTCAAAGTGAATGAGCAGAAGAAAAATCAACATCAAATCAATATTTGGTGTGACCAAGCTTTGCCTTCAAAACAGCATCAATTCTTCTAGGTACACTTGCACACAATTTTTGAAGGAACTCGGCAGGTAGGTTGGCCCAAACATCTTGGAGAACTAACCACAGTTCTTCTGTGGATTTAGGCAGCCTCAGGTGCTTCTCTTTCTTCATGTAATCCCAGACAGACTTGATGATGTTGAGATCAGGGCTCTGTCCTTCCAGGACTCCTTGTTATTCTTTACGTTGAAGATAGTTCTTAATGACTTTCGCTGTATGTTTGAGGTCGTTGTCATGCTGCAGAATAAATTTGGGGCCAATCAGATGCCTCCCTGATGGTATTTCATGATGGATAAGTTGCCTGTACTTCTCAGCATTGAGGAGACCATTCATTCTGACCAAATCCCCAACTCTTTGCAGAAATGCAACCCCAAACTTGATAGGAATCTCCACCATGCTTCACTGTTGCCTGCAGATACTCATTCATGTACCGCTCTCCAGCCCTTCGGCAAAAAAACTGCCTTCTGCTACAGCCAAATATTTCAAATGTTGACTCATCAGTCCAGAGCACCTGCTGACATTTTTCTCCACCCCAGTTCCTGTGTTTTCGTGCATAGTTGAGTCGCTTGGCCTTGTTTCCACGTCGGAGGTATGGCTTTTTGGCCGCAAGTCTTCCATGAAGGCCACATCTGACCAGACTTCTCTGGACAGTAGATGGGTCAGTGTCCCTGGACAGTGTCCCTCTGTTTTCTACCAATTCTGAGCTGATGGCACTGCTGGACATCTTCTGATTGCGAAGTGAAGTAAGCATGATGTGTCTTTCATCTGCTACAGTAAGTTTCCTTGGCCGACCACTGCGTCTACGGTCCTCAACGTTGCCCGTTTCTTTGTGCTTCTTCAAAAGAGCTTTGACAACCCATCTGGAAACCCCTGTTTGACTTGAAATTCAAGCAGTTCGGCTTTGTTTGATGCCTGATTCTAGCCTTGCTGAAGCACACTCTGACTCCAGGTCTCGCACCCATTGTGAAATTTGGTGGAGAATCAGTGATGATCTGGAGGTGCTTCAGCGAGGCTAGAATCGGGCAGATTTGTCTTTGTGGAGGACGCATGAATCAAACCACGTACAAGGTTGTCCTGGAAGAAAACGTGATTCCTTCTGCTCTGACAATGTTCCCCAACTCTGAGGATTGTTTTTCCCAGCAGGACAATGCTTCATGCCACGCAGCCAGGTCAATAGATGTGGATGGAGGACCACCAGATCAAGACCCTGTCATGGCCTGTCCCACCCTGACCATAGAGAGCCATTGTTTGTCTATGGTGTAGTAGGTCAGGGCGTGACTAGGGGGTGATCTAGTATATCTATGTCTATGTTGTGTTTAGTTTCTTTTTCTATCCTGGTGTTTTGTATGATTCCCAATTAGAGGCAGCTGGTAATCGTTGTCTCTAATTGGGGATCATATTTAAGTAGTTATTTTTCCCACCTGTGTTTGTGGGATCTTGTTTCTGTGTAGTGGCCTATGAGCACTGCTTGAGCAGTTCGGCAACGGTTCACAGTCCAGAACTTCCGGCGACGGTCCCCAGTCCGGAGCTTCCGGCGACGGTCCACAGTCCGGAACCTCCTGCGACGGTCCACAGTCCGGAACCTCCTGCGACGGTCCACAGTCCGGAACCTCCTGCGACGGTCCACAGTCCGGAACCTCCTGCGACGGTCAACATTCCGGAGCCTCCAGCGGGGGTTAGCGGTCCGGAGCTTCCAGGCAAGGCGTCCAGTCCTGCTCCAGGGCAGGAGCCTCCCTCTGCGCCGGTGCCCAGTCCAGGCACAGTGTCCAGTCCAGCTCCAAGGCCGGAGCCTTCCCCTGCGCCGATGCCCAGTCCAAGCACGGCGTCCAGTCCTGCTCCATGGCCGGAGTCTTCTTCTGCACCGGTGCTCAGTCCAGATACGGTGTCCAGTCCCGCTCCATGGCAGGAGCCTTCCTTGACATCGAGGTCCAGTCCAGGCACAGTGTTCAGCCCGGGTCCATGGCTGGATCCACGGGATGAGAGGGTTCTTCGGCCCGCACAAGAACCGCCACCAAAGCTGGTGGATCCGCAAGCTCAGCGGGTTCTTTGTCCCGCACCAGAGCCGCCCCCGATGCTGGCGGATCCGCGGGATGAGCGGGTTCTTCGTTCCGCACCAGAGCTGCGACCGACACTAATCACCCCCCCACCCTCCCCATTTGGTTTCAGGTTTTGCGGCCGGAGACCGCACCTTTGGGGAGGGGGGGGGGGGGTTACTGTCACGCCCTGACCATAGAGAGCCATTGTTTCTCTATGGTGTAGTAGGTCAGGGCGTACCTAGGGGGTGATCTAGTATATCTATGTCTATGTTGTGTTTAGTTTCTTTTTCTATGTTGGTGTTTTGTATGATTCCCAATTAGAGGTAGCTGGTAATCGTTGTCTCTAATTGGGGATCATATTTAAGTAGTTATTTTTCCCACCTGTGTTTGTGGGATCTTGTTTCTGTGTAGTTGCCTATGAGCACTGCTTGAGCTTCACGTATCGTCTATTCTTTGTTGTTTTGTGCGTTTCCATGAGGTCGAAGGAATTGTCCGTAGAATCCAGAAACAGGATTGTGGGAAGAGTACCACAAAATGTCTGCAGCATTAAAGGTCCCCAAGAACACAGTGGCCTACATCATTCTTAAATGGAAGAAGTTTGCAACCACCAAGACTCTTCCTAGAGCTGGCCACCCAGCCAAACCAAGCAAACAAGGGAGAAGGGCTTCATCAGGGAGGTGACCAAGAACCTGATGGTTACTCTGACAGAGCTCTAGAGTTCCTGTGTGGAGAAGGGAGAACCTTCCAGAAGGACAACAATCTCTGCAGCACTCCACCAATCAGGCCTTTATAGTAGAGTGCCTAGACAGAAGCCACTCCTCAGTAAAAGGCACATGACAGCCTGCTTGGAGTTTGCCAAAAGGCACCTAAAGGACTCTCAGACCATGAGAAACAAGATTCTCCGGTCTGATGAAACCAAGAATCAACTATTTGGCCTAAATACCAAGCATCGCGTCTGGAGAAAACCTGGCACTATCCCTACGGTGAAGCATGGTGGTGGTAGAATCATGCTGTGGGCATGTTTTTCAGCGGCAGGGACTGGGAGACTAGTCAGGATTGAGGGAAAGATGAACGGAGCAAAGTACAGAGAGATCCTTGATGAAAACCTGCTCCAGAGTGCTCAGGACCTCAGAATGGAGCGAAGGTTCACCTTCCAACAGGACAATGACGCTAAGCATACAGCCAAGACAACGCAGGAGTGGCTTCGGGACAAGTCTCTGAATGTCCTTGAGTGGCCCAGCCAGAGCCCGGACTTGAGCCCAATCTAACATCTCTGGAAACCTGAAAATAGCTGTGCAGCGACGCTCCCCATCCAACTTGACATCCAACTTGACAGAGCTTGAGAAGATCTGCACAGATGAATGGGAGAAACTCCGCAAATACAGGTGCCAAGTTTGTAGCATCATACCCAAGACGGATCGAGGCTGTAATCACTGTCAAAGGTGTTTCAACAAAGTACTGCGTAAAGGGTCTGAATACTTACGTAAATAAGGCATTTTTATTTTTTATAAATTCACACAAATTTCTACAAACCTGTTTTTGTTTTGTCATTATGGAGTATTGTGTGTAGATTGAGGGGGAAAAACTATTTAATCAATTTTTGAATCAGGCTGTAACAAAATGTGGAAAAAGTCAAGGGGTCTGAATACTTTCCGAATGCACTGTATATATAATATAAAGCTCTCAGAATAAAATGAATATCTCCCCCTCCAAACTGTGTCAGGGTGTAATTGTCTAGAATAGAAGTAAACTTCTCTACAGGCAGCACATGCTGCTTCTGGGCTGTCATGACATATTAACTACGGCAGTCTACTTCTCCCCTGGCATTGCTTTACTTGATCTGAGGAAACTAGAAAAATGACAAACTATGACACCAAAGGAGGTAAGAATAAATGTTTTAAAAGAGATGGAGGGAGAGACAAAGAGGGAGAGAGCGATTAGGTTTGGGCAGTATACCGTATATACACGTATACTGGGGTATATGGAAATAGTTCACAGGATGGTTTTTCAATATCGTCATTACCATTGAAACTATTTCTTTGAAGTTTAATACATTTGAATATTTGTAGCTACTTTAAGTCAATACCAGCACTCAACTTGTGCAATAAGTTAGGAGATCAAGAAGATTGCGTTCTTCATTTCACCGGTCAGATACTTTTTCATACTGAAGTACCGGTAGTCCCCAGTCACGTGGTGTTTGTTTACAAGCACACAACAATGACAGACCGGAGCCTTGTCGGAGCTGTTATGCAGCACACGCCAGGTAATGTAGTTACATTCACAACTAAATGTTTGCTAGCTAGATATCTAATAACTAAGTTAACTGTGTAAAAGTTTCTAAATGCTCTGCAGTTCTGCATTTGGTTTGCTAATTTAGTGGTTAGCTTCTTCGTTTGGTAACAGCAGAGAGTCCCCTCCTGGATCAAGAGCAGGGTTTCCTTTAGGAAAATGTGACCCTGGACATTTGACTGCCACCATTTTAATTTACCGGACATTTGATAAATTTACCGGACCCATATCCATAACCTGATTAGGGCGTCCACCCACGGTGCTCAGAATGACAGAAATCCCATTTAGATTATGGCAATTTATCTTAATAACAGAACATTGTATGAGGATGCAATGACGTGCGTCCTTCTTACTGAATTCCACTGCACACTTTGAAGATGTTAGAATAACTGTCCACATGTACTTTTCCTCAGCCAAAAAGATGAGTAACGAACAGCAAAATCACTAGCCCCTGTCAATCTACTACTCCTCATACTAGAAAAGTTGACCTATTCTATTGGTCAGCTTGTCGAGAAGGAAATAGCTCAAACAGACTCTATGACAGTTGTGGGACGAAAGATCCCAAATTCATATAACCAGCAGGAGGCCTAGGCCTAGAATAAATTCTAAAGCAATGAGTCTGCTGCAACAGATAAAAACATTAAGCTTAAAATGTTGATAAACAATTATTTCTTCACATTATAACCACAGCAATGCGCACAAGGCAGTAGGCTACGTGTGAAAATTTGTTTCATAATGCAATTAGTGGGAAAATACCGTTGTCAAAGTGACAGATGAAAATATCAGTTACAAATTTAGAATAGGGGAATTCTAATATGCAACAACTAGCATGGGTTGCTAATATGACTAGGATTGTCCCTTGGCTACTGGACAATGAAAGAAAGTTGAAAACCAATAGAACATGAGAGAAATAGGTTACTGGTTTCAATGGCATATGGAAGTCTTTATAAAACAATAGGTTACTGGTTTCAATGGCATATGCAAGTCTTTATGAAAGTTATTGCCTCCACAGATATGGTCGGATTTGCCTAGGCGACTTTGAAGCAAGGTAAAACATTCCTCATAATATGTAGTAAAACATTCAGGTTTCAAATCATTAAGTATATGTTTTCCAAATGCATACAGGCTTCAGTTCATTGCAAAGTGGTGTGTGACGCTCTGATGAAGCCTGCCTTCCCTTGAGAAATAAAAATAGTAGCTCTTTTTAAATTGTGGCCATCAAAACTATTTTCAACACGTGATTGCATTTAGAATTAATGTGCAATGACTGGGCTTATAAAAGCGCTGTCTGACAGATTTACCATTAAAAAGGTCTGTATCTGTATGCTATGCGTGTGTGTGCTAAATAAGATACATAACAAATATACACAAGCGCCAATTTCATTGCACTAAATTATGCAAATTAACCTATAGACCAATAAGCATGACCAGTCAAATGCATTTACATCGACTAGTATTTCCATCAATGAATAGGCATTAATAAGCATTATTTTGCTATGGGAATTTTTTTCTTCTCCTGGCCAAGGACAGGCCAGTGGCAATTTTATTTCTCTGCTTTTACATTTTTTTATTGGCCAAAAGGCGGCTATTACCTGCTAAAGGAAACCCTAATCAAGAGCCTTGCTGTCTAATATTTGTTTTGTGTGTGCAGCAAACTGTGAGTAGCATTTTTTTGTTACTTGATTAACTTTATTAGCTGGGATAGCTGTCCTGCCAATAGTTTAGGATAAAATGTCTAAAATGTTCGCAATGCTCTCGTTAGCATTTAGTTAGCATTCTATATGGGATTTTACATGTACCTGTTAGCATTGCTAACCTGCGGATTAAAGAGGCTCAGTTGCGTAGCCTAGAGGTAGCCTAGTGGTTAAGAGCATTGGGCCGGTAACCGAAAGGTTGATGATTCGAATGCACAAGCCAGCAAGGTGGAAAAATCTGCCGTTCTTCTTCAAGTAACTGCCAAAAACAACTGCTCTCGGGAGTAAATTAAAGCAGCTTATTTTGTTACAAACTGAAATTAGGCAAACTATACACATTTTAGAATCCAGGAAATGGCGATTTCTGCATAGTGCATCTTTAAATGTTCAATACACATTTCGGTTGAATGCATTCAGTTGTGCAACTGAGAAAGTATCCCCCCTTTCCCTTTTTGAAAATAGCGCCCTTAGTGTTCAGTGCCGGTAATACCGGATATCCCGGGATGGCACAAGGCCGGTATGACAATCTGGATACCGCCCAAACCTAATACAGATCCAGCGAACTTGACAGTAGGGATGTCTCTGACTAAAAAAAATCTTGGTCGACAGTCATCTGTAGAACATGTATTTTTCCATATATAGACACACCATATGTCTTTGAATAAAATCAACTATATGCACTGAGCTTGTCTGATGCTTTAAGCACATTGTTTGATGAAATACTTAAGACACAAATAGCTCAAGAGGGAACCCGATGGCCACACTGTGTTAAAAATAAATGGTGCCTGTTTGCGAGTGCCTCAGCGAACAGGCACCACAGCACAGCAAGTGTTTATCGCGCTGTCGCTGTCCGTGCTGAAGCTGCAACATAATTACAGCCATTTAGATTCTTACTTGTTTCTCTGGCTGAAAGGTTCTATTACCAAAATACCTAATTTGTATTAAAAAAACAACATTCCCTGTTCCCTCAACCCTTGCTCTCTTTACGTGAAACATGTATACATACCATGCATTCACGTGACCAATAGGTCCTGACCTATAGCCTATTATAATCACCTCAATACATTTGTTATAACAAACTCAGAACATCGTAACACATGTAACAGCAAAATGGATGCGGAGGACATGAAAAAGAAAATCGAAACGGGGGAATTGCTCAGGAGGGAAAGGGGAAGTCAGATGTGTGGAAGACATTTGACTTAGTTGTGGAAACTATTACAGATGAAGAAAAAGGAAGGGATATAGGAACAAGCGCTGTGTGAGTATTGTGTACCAAACAGGTGCCTTTAGATTACAATATTATACTTTTTTCTCACCATTTGGAACAGTGTAAGCAACACTAAATAAACTATAAATATACCATAGTCTGTTCTAACAGATTTTTTTATATATATATATAAATCCTTTAATTGAGGAGGTGAGGAGGATTATTTAAGATACTGTTTGAAGAGGTAGGGTTTCAGATGATAATGACATGACTTATTATAATGGTGTTCATAATAATAATTGTAACAATAAAAATAAGAACAAGAAGATCAAGAAAAAGGAGGCTATACGAGCGAGAGCTGCAAACAAACACTCATTCTGGCAACAGAAGCAGGATCTGCCTTATTGGTTATATAATTTAGATCTATATGGATGATTTATGAAGCCAGGCACGTTTAACAGTTAGGCTATTGATTATAGACCTAATTAACTTGGGGGTTTCCTCTCTCCTCAATTTTGTTAGACAATTAAGGCAGGGGCTGTTTCCTCGTTTCCTCTGCCATTGTTCTCAACACCAATATGCTGGTTAACTTCGCCATTATGCACATAGCAACATATAGGGAAAGGCGCCAATTCAACAGCGCCCTGAAGATTACGTTTCAGAACCACGGACAGCGACCGCTATCCCTCCCGGGAGAAAGCGCATTTGTTATAAAATAATATATTTATTAGTGTTGCACCATTATTCTTACATTATATAACCATTTACAATTTCAGTAGCACATGTTATAAGAGTGACGGACTGTGCCATCTCCGTGGCCTCCGCAGTGGATTAGTCCACTGAGACAGGTGAAAAATAGACAAGGTGCCTTGTGCAGCATGAAAAACAAAATCTATTTACGACCAAACAATCGACCAGTCGACTAAATGTGGTCAGCCCTACTTGACAGGGAGTTATTTTTTAATCAAGTAGTGGGTTAGGTGCAGTACTACTGAAGGTTGAAAATATGCCAATTATTCAGGGCCAGCTGTTGCTTATCTGCAGGGAGACAAAGAGCCCTGTGAAGGCGGTACAGTTAGTCTGTGTGAATGACTCAGCACGAGCCTCCCTCCCTGGCTGGCTGATTACTGCAGATCAGGCCCATTGGCAGGGAGCCATTACATTAGCACTACTAGCCACATGGATGGATGGAGCACCGACAGGGCCTCACTAAAGCCTGGTGCTCACCTAGCAATCCAGCCCCTGCCGGGGAGTGTGTTGGACGGGGCATAGGGTTTGGGTCGAGAGGCCTTCTTGTCATTTCTAGCAGGTCAGTTACTATGACAAAGTGGCCCGCTTCGTTACTAGTAGGGATCAACAACAATTTGTTGTTGACCAGATGGTCGGGGGGCTGGTACATAATTACAAATAATTTGTAGCAAGAAGCTCAAACCGATAAAATATTTGACTAAAACATAATAATTTCAAACCTTGCTTACATTTCTATACGATCCCATGTTTCTCTCTATTATGTGTGGGAATACTTGAACAGATTTCCAAAATTTAAATCAGATTTCCTGGTGTTTTAACAGTATTTTAGCTATGTCCAACAATAAAACAAAATTAAAAATGAAATAACAAAAAAAATGTCTTAATCGGGCCGTGGGCCGCCAGTTGGTGAACCCTGCCCTAGAGCATTGGAGTGTGATAATGTTTGATAATTGAGAGGGGTCAGGGTTAGAGAGCTGAAAATGCAACCCATGGGAACTAATTACATACTCCCACATCAGCCAACAAGCCATTAACTAGGACCACTCCATAAGCCATAGAAACTTTTTTTAAAAGCATTAAATCCCTCATAGATTCCCTCATAAAACCTCTGCTTCATTAACATTCCAAAATGACCTCATCTCCCGAGCTGTCCTTCTGCCTCTTATTGCAGCCACCTGGGGAGAGAACCACAGGAATAGCTGGTGCTGTGGAACTGTGGAGGCAATCACAGTTGTCCTCCCTTCTCTCTGGGTCTCAGGCGGCTAACTAACATTCCATCTATTCCAGGAATGCATGTCATGTCACTAAGTGGGCCGTAATCACAGGGGAAACCCTGGTTATCTGGGACATTGCTAATGCCATTGCCAACTTATTAGAACCCTGGGGTATGGTGGTGTATCTAAGGCCACATGGTTTTGGGGGTCTCAGTGGGTTTGGTATTGGACAATGTTGATTGATGTGATGGG
This sequence comes from Salmo trutta, assembly GCF_901001165.1. NCBI lineage: Eukaryota > Metazoa > Chordata > Actinopteri > Salmoniformes > Salmonidae > Salmo > Salmo trutta. The sequence goes on from NC_042994.1 coordinate 11,148,012, forward strand.
TAGTTGGGTACAATATACCAAAAAGGGAGAGGAAAGGCTACTGGTCCACTTCAATAAGATACCAATGTAAGGTAAAGAAGCCTACACCTGGCTTTCTCAAGTCAGAAAAAGCAGGACTTCTATCCTACTTACGTAGATGAGGCCAGAGTAGTAGCGGTCTTTGAGGTTGTGCAGCACTGAGGCCTCGTTCAAACACGTGAGCTCGGCCATGTCCTCCACCTTACTGAACTTGGGAGGGTTCATCTTCTGGATATCGTCCTTGTTCACCATGGCCTTCTTGCTGTTCTCAACCAACTCCACCACCACCTCGTCGCCGCGCTCCTCGCGGATGCTGGCCGCCTCGAAGCCGTGGCGCTCCGAGGGGATCCATACGAGCTTCTTGGCCGTCCAGTCGGCCTGCGTGGCCGGGTTGCAGACCACGGCGCGGTCCACGAACAGGTACCGCTCCGGGTCCTCCTGCCCGCTCCGCTGTGCCATCTCTGGGGTACAACCAGAACACACTAGGACACCTGGACGGGAGACACAAACAGTAAACACATTGGTTGAGTTAAAACCATTATTTAAAAACTCAGGTCAACCCCTAGCGCCTACCGAAGATCTCCTGTAGATCTAATGATGAATGTGATGCCCAGGGGTAGTTTGGGATACAGAGTACCGGTAATCCTCAAAATCTGGATCTTAAATACCAGAACAACAGACAGCTGAGCTCTGAGCTTAGTCTCCTTGTAAATCGGACACTCTCCAACAGTAACACACTCCCTGTCCAAGTACAGTACCCTCAGTGTGTCCCTCTCACCAACTCCCTCAAAAAGAGACTTTCCTCAGACAGCACACATGACAATTATCACCCTGATGTCTGAGCCAAGCTATGTGTGGGTAGACTAGAGGCTCTCCCTCTACATATGTATGACTTCTTCCAGTTCAGCTAGACTAGGGATTGGAAGGGAGAGCCAAAAGGGAAAGCTGACCCTAGATCAGTGTTTGGAGAATACTTCAGCCTCCTTCGCACCATGACTGCAGAAAAACAACATAATATATCCTCGCCTGAAGTATTCAGGGAGGAGTGGAGGAATTACAGTCTTCCTTGTAGCCCAGCTGAAATGCTTCACAGACCACCACTGTCAGCTTCTGTACCAGTATCTAGTGTTTACAGAGCCTGATTAAGCTGACTAGACCAGAGTAAATAGAAAGAAGCAGCCAAGCACACTTCCTGATCCAGGTAGCAGACAAGAGTGCCATGTAATTTCTTACTGTGATAAGAATGATTGGGATATGATGTGTCATATGGATATCGAGTAGATTAGGCTGTACTTGAGAATATTGACAGATAATCATGAGATGTGTTGACGCCGGTCACACAACTGGGCAAGCCAGCTTCAGCTGATGATGGCTAGCAGGGTGTTTACAAGGTGTTGTTTCATCCCGAAACTGGGCCAGATCACTGGATAGAGGGATCAGGGTGCTGCCAAGCGTATTGTCGTGCCACTGCATCCCCTCTCTACGTCTCATAAAACCGCTATGATATCATGCTGACCGCATGCCAAAGCAAGTCATCCAGCCAAGGCATTGTCTGCCCTTGTTGAATAATACCAAGCCCTTCGCTGATAAACTTGCGAGTAAACATGGTTAGAATAATATGCATTGCCCACACACATCAAGCTGATTCTTAATGTTAGCTAGGTAACGTTAGCTAACATTGTCGGGCAAACTGTATTTAGCTGCATTGATGAGCATACTTTTAACAATATTGAATTTCTAAATAAAAGTGAAACTTCTATTATCATAACCGAGCAGTACATTAATGTGTTAAAATACCATATGTTTAGCATGAGCTAAAGCAATGAACATCAAAAGGACTCAGGACTTATGATGCAGTTTAGGCTCCTCGCGCTGCATGCACCATCACTGAAATGAAATACATTTTTGAATTTTTCCTATAATGAGCATATCAATTAGTTTGTTATTATGAAAACGATAAAAAAAAATTGAATTAAGTTATCTAGAAAATGCCATTGAAACAATTGAGCATGTTAGCTAGCTAGCTAGTTAAACGTCAACTAGCCAGCAAGGTTGAGGTCCTCCATCGTTGAAAAGTCATGGCAAAATAATCCGTTAGCCAGCTAGCCACCCCGGCATCCCTCAGAATACGATTCTAATAAACTCACCTTGTGCAGGTGATAATGAAAGTCAGACACTTTTAGGAATATACTGATAGTAAGCAGAACAATGTAATATTCCTCAGTATTCTTTGAAATGTCTGCAAATATTCCCTTTTTTCGGCCGCTTCTCATCAGTGGTACCATCCACCATCCAACTTCTTCTCAACCAAACTCGCCATGCAGCACTTTCCTATTCGCGCCTCTAGGACCAGCCGTGTGGCACACCCACTATTCAAAGATCAAATATGATTGGATTCCACCGCCTGAAGTCTACAGGCGATTGGTTGAAATTCCTCCCATTTGAAAACCTTGATATACATGATTATCTGCCCGAGCCATGACGTTTCACCTGCAGACCGGTGGATGCTGCCCTGAGAAATTTGCAATGAATAAATTGGATAATAATTTGATAATACCAAACGAGAAAGGCACATTCACTGGTCTTTGACATGTCCAACACACACCACATCCTCTGAATATGAATTCTCCATCCCATCAATTTTGTTTGCACCTTTCCGCTCAAATGATTGTTATGAAGTGGTAAAGCATCTCCCACAACAAAATGCCTTTCAATTGATTATTACACCCAAATTACGATATTTTTCCATGAACAGCAAGGTACGTGTATTTGTGGGATTGTAGCCTATCAACTAATGTGATATGGACCCACAACTATGTCCCCATTTATTGTGTATCCTTTATAACCCACTATATTAGACTAGTCTGATCTGTATTAGCTAATAATGTAGCTAATACATATGTATAAAACGATGAGAAAGCAACATCCCATCATCACAAATCAGAAGTCTTTTGTCCACTCATTGACTACTATACTGAACAAAAATATTATACTAAGAAAGGATGTTTGCGAATTTTTTGTTGTTGACACTTCTGTTTTCTCAATGACATTCAAATCAGCTTTGAAAAAATGCGCAAGTTTAAGTTTGTTCCACCTGTGCGAGTCTGACCACAATTCAGAGACCACTATGATGACACACCAAATGTGTTTGATGGATCGCGGGAAAGGAGCAGGAATAGGTTTTTGTAGGCTACAGTCCAAGCTGTCTTCCAATTGTGTGACTGCTGTCGGCATCCAAAGATGATCCAATTTGTGGTTGTTGTGGATGGCTGTTCACAAATCTTTTTGAAACCAGTGGACAGCCAGTGAAAAATGCGCTCTTGCAACAGCTGCATAGCGCGGATCCAAGCCTTTGGAATAAAAGTGGTGCTTTTATTGCTCAATCTAATTCATGCTAAAAAATAATAATAAACTCAGATTTGCACAATTTTGATAGACTTAAATGGCCAATCTGTAGTTGCTACATACATTTTTGGACTGATATATACATATATATACAGTACCAGTCAAAAGTTTGGACACACCTACTCATTCAAGGGTTTTCCTTTATTTTTTAGATTTAAAAGCCTTGATGTTCATCAGTCCACGGTAAGACATATTGTCTATAAATGGAGAAAGTTAAGCACTGTAGCCACTCTCCCTAGGAGTGGCCGTCCTGCAAAGATGACTGCAAGAGCACAGTGCAGAATGCTCAATGAGGTTAAGAAGAATCCTAGAGTGTCAGCTAAAGACTTACAGAAATCTCTGGAACAGGGCTAACATGTCTGTTTACGAGTCTATGATACGTAAAACACTAAACAAGAATGGTGTTCATGGGAGGACACCGCGGAAGAAGCCACTGCTGTCCAAAAAAAAACATTGCTGCACATCTGAAGTTTGCAGAAGTGCACCTGGATGTTCCACAGCGCTACTGACAAAATATTCTGTGGACAGATGAAACTACAGTTGAATTGTTTGGAAGGAACACACAACACTGTGTGTGGAGAAAAAAAAGGCACAGCACAGCACAGCACACCAACATCAACACCTCATCCCAACTGTAAAGTATGGTGGAGGGGGCATCATGGTTTGGGGCTGTTTGCTGCCTCAGGGCCTGGACAGCCTGCTATCATCGACGGAAAAATGAATTCCCAAGTTATCAAGACATTTTGCAGGAGAATGTTAGGCTGTCTGTCCTCCAATTGAAGCTCAACAGAAGTTGGGTGATGTGACCCAAAACACAGAAGTAAATCAACAACAGAATGGCTTCAACAGAAGAAAATACGCCTTCTAGAGTGGCCCAATCAGAGTCCTGACCTCAACCCGATTGAGATGTTGTGGCATGACCTCAAGAGAGCAGTTCACACGGCCTCCAGAGTTGCGCAGTGGTCTAAGGGACTGCATCGCAGTGCTTGATGGTCCACTAGAGATTCTGGGTTCGAGTCCAGGCTCTGTCGCAGCCAGCCGCGACCGGGAGACCCATGGGGGCGGTGCACAATTGGCCCAGCGTCGTCCAGGTTAGGGGAGGGTTTGGCTGGCAGGGATATCCTTGTCCCATCGCGCACGAGCGACTCCTGTGACGGGCCTGGCGCAGTGCACACTGACACGGTCGCCAGGTGCACAGTGTTTCCTCCGACACATTTGTGCGGCTGGCTTCCGGGTTGTGTCAAGAAGCGGTGCGGCTTGGTTGGGTTGTTTCGGAGGACGCACGGCTCTCGACCTTCACCTCTCCCGTACGGGAGTTGCAGCAATGAGACGTCTGTAACTACCAATTGAATACCACGAAATTGGGGAGAAAACTGGGTAAAACGTTTTTTTGAATACTGCTGAACTGAAACAGTTTTATAAAGAGGAATGGTCCAAAATTCCTCCTGGCCGTTGTGCAGGTCTGATCCTCAACTACAGAAAACGTTTGAGGTTGTTGCTGCTGTAACCGATGTGAAATGGCTAGTTAGTTAGCGGTGGTGCACGCTAATAGCGTTTCAATCGGTGACGTCACTTGCTCTGAGACCTGAAGTAGGGTTTCCCCTTGCGTTGCAAGGGCCGTGGCTCTTGAGGCGCGATGGGTAACGGTGCTTCGGTCAGTTGTTGATGTGTGCAAGGGTGCCTGGTTCGAGCCCGGGTTGGGGCGAAGAGAGGGACGGAACCTACACTGTTACACTGCCAAAGGAGGGTCAACCAGTTATGAACTCCAAGGGTTCACAGACTTTTTCCACCCTGCATTGTGAATGTTTACACGATGTGTTCACGTATAATTGTTTGTGTGTTATTAGTTTAAGCAGACTGTGTTTTGCTATTGTTGTGACCTAGATGAAGATCAGATCAAATTTTATGACCAATTTATGCCGAAATCTAGGAATTTCCAAAGGGTTCCCATACTTTTTCTTGCCACTGTAGGTTTGTCCAAACTTTTGACTGATACTGTATATATATACAGTATATTCTTAAAGAATATAACTTATAAATGCCTCATGAGCTTAGTTCAACTGTCACACACAAAATATAAGCTTATATTACTCCAACGTTTTTAAACATTGTAAATGTAAACAAACACTGTATTGCCTCATAACATGGTTAAAACAATCATTTTTATATCATGGATGGTCAGTCCTTGCATCCACAGTTCTGTCTAATAATCTGAGAGTGGTAACATTTCTCCAGGCGCATCCCTCAGCTTCTTACCAAAACAGAGGCGGGGCGACCGTTTTGTTATTGTTTCACCTGTGTATTTTCCCTTTAAACAGCTGCATATTATCAATATATCAAAGTGCCACCAAAAAAAGGTAAAGAATAGGCCTATAGCAAATGCAGCATATGGAATTCATTTTTCACATGTAAATAGCACTTGTCAGTAGTGCTCAAAGCATGCCATTCGATGAGCATAGCATTTATTTTTCAACTTAAATCAATGAACCCAATCAGTCCTTCATGACACCAAAATCATAAACAACAGATTAGGGCTGGCTAATAAGTACTTCGTTTTGGGGTCATGCTCAGGTAAAACAATTTGGCTAACCTATACTTCCATATTTCCAAGTCCTATTCTTGAAGATCAAGGAGTATAGCATTTATTGGAATCACTGAATTCTGATTGACTTTGGTTTTTAATGTAAAGATACAATTTAACCGTATTATTATATGTAGTAGAAAGCGATGAGTTAGAAGAAGCCTACATAACCAACCTATAAAGTAACATTTAACATCCATATATGGCCAGCTATGTAAACTTTAACATTGATTTATCCTGCAATAGATGTCATTCAATTGGTATCATACATGTGTGTCTTCTTCTAATGCCTCTTAAGGGGAAAGTAATCTAAAAGTAACAGAATGTAATCAGATTACGTTACAGAGTTTGGGTTATCCAAAAGTTACATTACTGATTACAATTTTGGACAGGTAACTAGTAACTTTAATGGATTACATTTAGAAAATAACCTACCCAACCCTGGAAATCAGTCAATTGAATACTACAAAAAAATAAAAAAATGCATGAAATGAAATGTATGAAATGTTTGCATTCACTACTGTAAGTCGCTCTGGATAAGAGCATCTGCTAAATGACTAAAATGTAAATGTAAATGTAAATAAATAAATTAGGCCTTAATCTATGGATTTCACATGACTGCTCAGGGGCTTAGCCATAGGTGGGCCGGGGAGGGCATAGGCCCACCCACTTGGGAGCCAGGCCCACCCACTGGGGAGCCAGGCCCAGCCAATATGAATACATTTTTCCCCACAAAAGGGCTTTATTACAGACAGAAATACTCCTCAAATGATCCCGCAGGTGAAGAAGCCAGATGTGGAGGTCCTTGGCTGGCGTGGTTACGCATAATCTGAGGTTGTAAGGCCGGTCGGACATACTGCCAAATTCTCTAAAATGACGTTGGAGGCAGAGAAATTCAATTTAAATTCCCTGGCAACAGCTCTGGTAGACATTCCTGCAGTCAGCATGCCAATTGAACCCTCCCTCAAAACTTGAGACGTCTGTGGCATTGTGTTGTGTGACAAAACTGCATATTTTAGAGTGGTCGTTTATTGTCCCCAGCACAAGGTGTACGTACCTGTGTGATGATCATGCTTTTTAATCAGCTTCTTCATATGCCACACCTGTCAGGTGGATGGATTATCTTGTCAAAGAAGAAATACTCACTAACAGGGATGTAAACAAATTTATGCACAGAATTTGAAAGAAATAAGCTTTTTGTGCATAAGGAACTTTTCTGGGATCTTTTATTTCATCTCATAAAACATGGGGCCAACACTTTACATGTTGCATTTATATTTTTGTTGAGTATATAATACCAGCCCGAGGCATGCAGTGAATGAATGAATGTTTGCCACCCTCTAGTGGAAAAAAGCTAAAACATACAGCGTTCTGTAAATATTGGCAATAAACTGAGAACTGACATGACTTTACACTTTACTGTCAGTAGAGGTCAGAGTAACTTTAGAAACGTAGAGAGAAACAGCTTGAGACTCCGCGAATATGATACACAGAGATGAAGTTCTGGGATGATGTTTGCATGTAAGATATGGGATGGTTGCTAGACTTGGTGGGCTACTATTATTTCCTATAATAAGTGATACACAGGTCTACAGTGTCAATAGTGTTTTGCAACAAATGTAGATTTGTAGTTTGGTCGAAACCTGAATGAAACCTGAAGCTGTTGCCCCTGCAGGCGTCACAGTTGCTCAGTCACTTACACACCTCCCTAAGCACGGGTGTCTGTATCTTGTCCATCTACAACTGTTTAAGGAATACTAATTGGCAGGTGTTCAGGACAGACCCTGTTGTACTAGTTCACAGGAGCCAGAAAGCAACACGTATTAAACGCAGATGTCCCTTTGATCATAGGTCATTTCCTACATTGTAGGCTATCAACTGTGTACTTACCTGCCTACGGTTGTTTAAGTCTCTCTCTCTCTCTCTCTCTCTCTCTCTCTCTCTCTCTCTCTCTCTCTCTCTCTCTCTCTCTCTCTCTCTCTCTCTCTTCCATTCAGATGACGCAGATGGGTGGATGACTCACCATGGTCTCCCAGGACCAGATATTTTCTCGCTGTTCGTTCTTCCATCCTCCTCCCTGCGTCACTGGCCTCACATGATGTGCAGTCATTACGCTCAAGCCCCAGCACTCATTGACAAATGCCATCCGTTAAGGCCACCAAATCTCCGTCCTTCTCTCTCACTTTCTCTCTCTCTCTCCTATCACTCAATAACCCAAGGAACCATTACCACTCCTTTGCCATTAGTGTTCAGTTCTCCAAGTCTGAGACATGGTCCAACTGAAAAGTACGGAACTAAAGACTAAAGTACCAACTAAAGTACTGCCTCCCTACTGTTCTAAGAACAATTTAAAGGAGTGTTTTGTGTTTTTCTCTTTCAGGTTTGCTGTGTTTTGCTGTGTGTTTTGTCGATCGATGAGGTAAGGACAGAGTAACAGAAGATTTCTGTGTAAGACTCTTTGTTGTCCGATTCCATCGAATGGTTGAATCACAGACTAGACTGTTCACTACTCTTCCTCACAGATTATACCAGGTCTTCCTCTCTGTGACAGGTTTCTTATCAGGACATGGTCTCCAAGTTCCAGTACTGAACTCCATGCAATTTGATTGGAGTAAACTTCCTGCATCAAAGTCTTCCTTTTCTCTGCATATCCTGCACGACTGTGTTCTTCCTTATTCTTCTCTCAGGAATATCAGGTCGATTGGCAACATTGGTTCTAGTCCAAAGAGAAAGAAAAAGGGTTGACTCATGTGCAGTTGAGTTATAGGCATGAACAACTTTGTTGAGGTAATCCTTCCAGTTCGGTTTCTGTATTTCTTCCAGTTTACTCAGCATACCTAACAAGGTTCTATTGAAGCATTCTGCTGGATTTGATTGTGGAAGGTTTGGGGTCGTTCTTGAGCATTGTATCCCACTGTAGCTTTGCAACTTTCTGAACAGTTCATTCTCGAACTCCCTCCCCTGGTGGGTAGCCGAATCACAAAATGATGTCATTGAAGATCTTGCGAGCTGCAGTCCTGCTGGACTTGTTCGGTGTAGCGTAAGTCTGGGGAAACTTTGTGAAGGGGTCTACCATAACCAGAATGTATGCAATACCACAATTGCTTCTCTCCATATTTTTTTATTCTTATTTAACCTTTATTTAACTAGGCAAGTCAGTTAAGAACAAATCCTTATTTAAGATGAAGGTAGTTGATTGAGATCGTCTCAAATGGAGCAGAGGATTCGATGCTTTACAATGGTGTTCTTGTCGTTCTGTTTGGTTTGCTTCAGACAGCGGCGGACTCTTGTCACACAGTGTTCCATTTCTTCTCTCATCTTCGGCCAAAAGAAGCGTTCTCTGGCTAGAGAAGCCAAACAAGTGGTGTGCCAGAACTGGTGTTCCAGGTATTGCCTAATAGCACGCCATTTTGCAAGAACTCTCTATTGCGCGTTCCTGTTCAGTCAAGAACTCCTCTGACTTGACTCCACCCGACCCCACTTGAAGATAGTTTGTCCCTGGCTGGGCTGCTATAGACTCAAAACCATATAGGCCTTGTTAATGAACATTCTGAAGAAGTGTATACGTTCTGATTTTTAAAAACGTTTTAATGTCTCTCTCCACACGCCTTCCTCCATATTCAGTGTAATAACAAATCACGTGACAACAACATACAGTGGGGGAAAAAAGTATTTCATCCCCTGCTGATTTTGTATGTTTGCCCACTGACAAAGAAATGATCAGTCTATAATTTTAATGTTAGGTTTATTTGAACAGTGAGAGACAGAATAACAACAAAAATATAGAGAAAAACGCATGTCAAAAATGTTATAAATTGATTTGCATTTTAATGAGGGAAATAAGTATTTGACCCCCTCTCAATCAGAAAGATTTCTGGCTCCCAGGTGTCTTTTATACAGGTAACGAGCTGAGATTAGGAGCACACTCTTAAAGGGAGTTCTCCTAACCGCAGCTTGTTACATGCATAAAAGACACCTGTCCACAGAAGCAATCAATCAATCAGATTCCAAACTCTCCACCATGGCCAAGACCAAAGAGCTCTCCAAGGATGTCAGGGACAAGATTGTAGACCTACACAAGGCTGGAATGGGCTACAAGACCATCGCCAAGCAGCTTGGTGAGAAGGTGACAACATTTGGTGCGATTATTCGCAAATGGAAGAAACACAAAAGAACGGTCAATATCCCTCGGCCTGGGGTTCCATGCAAGATCTCACCTTGTGGAGTTGCAATGATCATGAGAACGGTGAGGAATCAGCCCAGAACTACACAGGAGGATCTTGTCAATGATCTCAAGGCAGCTGGGACCATAGTCACCAAGAAAACAATTGGTAACACACTACGCCGTGAAGGACTGAAATCCTGCAGCGCCCGCAAGGTCCCCCTGCTGAAGAATACATATACATGCCTGTCTAAAGTTTGCCAATGAACATCTGAATGATTCAGAGGACAACTGGTGAAAGTGTTGTGGTCAGATGAGACGAAAATTGAGCTCTTTGGCATCAACTCAACTCGCCGTGTTTGGAGGAGGAGGAATGCTGCCTATGACCCCAAGAACACCATCTCCACCGTCAAACATGGAGGTGGAAACATTATGCTTTGGGGGTGTTTTTCTGCTAAGGGGACAGGACAACTTCACCGCATCATTTGATGGGGCCGTGTACTGTCAAATCTTGGGTGAGTACCTCCTTCCCTCAGCCAGGGCATTGAAAATGGGTCGTGGATGGGTATTCCAGCATGACAATGACACAAAACACACGGCCAAGGCAACAAAGGAGTGGCTCAAGAAGAAGCACATTAAGGTCCTGGAGTGGCCTAGCCAGTCTCCAGACCTTAATCCCATAGAAAATCTGTGGAGGGAGCTGAAGGTTCGAGTTGCCAAACGTCAGCCTCGAAACCTTAATGACTTGGAGAAGATCTGCAAAGAGGAGTGGGACAAAATCCCTCCTGAGATGTGTGCAAACCTGGTGGCCAACTACAAGAAACATCTGACCTCTGTGATTGCCAACAAGGGTTTTGCCACCAAGTACTAAGTCATGTTTTGCAGAGAGGTCAAATACTTATTTCCCTCATTAAAATGCAAATCAATTTATAACATTTTTGACATGCGTTTTTCTGGATTTTTTTGTTGTTATTCTGTCTCGCACTGTTCATATAAACCTACCATTAAAATTATAGACTGATCATTTCTTTGTAAGTGGGCAAACGTACAAAATCAGCAGGGGATCAAATACTTTTTCCCCCCACTGTAGGTGAGATGTGAGATAAACACGAAGAAGCCAGTTGGTGTGAATGTCAAAGGCTCTGCATTACCTGCGTCATCACGCTCACTGTGATGGCAGAGAAAATGGGACGTTCTTTATTTGTGTCTATGAATTGGGAGCTGTAATTGCCAGCTCGTAAATATGGCTACTTCCCTATGCTATCGTGCTATCACTGTGAAATGGAATTATAATACTAGTACACTGTTGTTTTGATGCGTACTGTAGTACTGTAGTAAAAACGCAGGGAGCATAAAAAGAGTTCAAGTTTGCGAGAAGCTAAATGTATTACCATTTTTTTTATATGCCTGGTTTTATCAAGTACATATATCATTCATACATGTCGATCTCCTCTGAAATTTTACACGATAGACCAAGGTAGAGAAAATGCAGAAAAATATATTCAACAGTCTGACGCTATGTCACGTCCTGACCCTTGTAAGAGGTCATTTTCTATAGTAGATGGGTCAGGGCGTGACAAGGGGTGTTTGGTTGGTTTTCTGGTTTTCTATTTCAATGTTTTGTGTTCTAGGTTTTTTATTTCTATGTTGTTGTTTTTTTGGGGTTGATCTCCAATTGGAGGCAGCTGGTCCTCGTTGCCTCTGATTGGAGATCATATTTAAGTAGGTGGTTTTTCCTTTTGGGTTTGTGGGTTGTTCATTTTGAGTAGTGTGTTTTCCTCTCTGCGTCACGGTTTGTTGTTTTTTTGTATTTCTAGTATTTGGTGTATTGCAACGTTTCACTATAAATAAAAAGATGTGGAACTACAACCATGCTGCGCGTTGGTCCGGTCATTCTGACAGCCGTGACACCCTATCCTGAAAGAACACAATATCAGATTAATATCAGTTCATGTTCAATTTCCCCTGAGCCACAGCTACGACTCAGTTTCCTTTGTTGCCACCAGAAGTCATGAAACTGAATCAGTCTAATTACTGAGCCACGACAGGAGCCACGACAGAACAATGCCACCTTGCATCCGAATCCTCTTTTGTGCATTAGGACTTAAAAATGTTTCTCATTGAACTCCCCTATAAAATAGATGAAAGGGAAAGGGGGATACATAGTCATTGTACAACTGAATGCATTCAACTGAAATGTGTCTTGCTCATTTAACCCAACCCCTCTGACAGAATACATTTTTAGGATCTTGATGATAATCTCAACCTTAGTGATGAAAGGTTCAAGTATGAGTGCCTTTTAATTTCGACAAGTGTGTGTGACCTTTGAAACAAATTGAAAAAGCAAAAGCCATTAACCATAAACATAAATGATAATTTCAGCCTCCCGAATGGCGCAGCGGTCAAAGGCACTGCATCGCAGTGCTTGAGATGTCACTACAGACCGGGTTCGATCCCAGGCTGTATCGTGACCGGGAGTCCCGTAAGGCGGCGCACAATTGGCCAAGTGTCATCCGGGTTAGGAGAGGGTTTGGCTGTGGGGCTTTACTTGGCTCATCGCGCTCTAGCGACTCCTTGTGGTGGGCCGGGCACCTGCAGGCTGACCTCTGTCGTCAGTAAGTGGTGTTTCCTCTGACACATTGGTGCAGCTGGCTTCCGGGTTAAGCGAGCGGGTGTTAAGAAGTTCGGTTTCGGGGGTCATGTTTCGAAGGACGCATGACTCGACCTTCGCCTCTCCAGAGCCCATTGGGGAGTTGCAGGGATGAGACAAGATCGTAATTGGATTGCATTTGGATATCATGAAATGTGACCTCAGAGGTGCTACATGCACAGACACAAAACAATATCCCACAAAGCAGGTGGGAACAATGACACCTTAAGTATGATCCCCAATTAGAGACAACGAACATCAGCTGCCTCTAATTGGGAACCATACCAAGAGCACCAACATAGAAATGAAAAGACTAGAACACCCCCTAGTCACACCCTGAACCAAGGGCTCTCTATGGTCAGGGCGTGACAAAATAACTAATACAATTAATTTCAAACATGTGATTGCATACGACCAGTTGTGTGTGCTGTGGGCATGCAATAGTGATAGTAGGCTTACCATTGGACAAACAAACGTACCTCAAATCTGACTGACAGCTAAGACATCTCCGTCAACTAAACCATGAATGACATGCAGTCAAGTCTATACATAGCAGCATCTTGTTCACGGATGGAAAATAATGACTTTCCCATATACATGTTAATGCCGCAGCTTGTTGGCGTGTTGCTAAGGAACAGTGGGGTGTAGGAGCCGGGTGTGAAGATAGCTAATTGCAGAATGCACATAAACTAAGTACACGTTCCTAGAAGGTTAATGCCCCCCCCCCCACACACACACACTTGCACCTCTGTAGTGTGTGTGTGTGTGAGTGTGTGTGGGAGAGAGAGGTCTCTCTAACCTTCCTCTTTAATAGGGGCAAAAGGATGCGTTATGGTGTGAAAATCAGTAATGTTATCTAAGTCCATTTGCTCTACTGTATTTTAAGACATGTAGGACAGTAAGAAGTTTTCTCTTCTTCCCTAAATAAATATTGAGAATGAATGTATAGAGAATGTATAATAATGGTAACCTATCTTCTTTCGAAAGAAAAGCATTTATTACAAAAATCGATTGGATGAAAAATGCATACATATTTAATGTCAGCTGATCAGAATCTTCAACCAAGATTCTGACTGAGGCACACAGAACAGAAGTCAAGCCAGAACCAAGGTCGCTAGCTGGAGGGAGGGAGGGAGGGAGGGAGGGAGGGAGGGAGAGAGAGAGAGATAGAGAGGGAGGGAGGGAGGGAGAAACAATCAGATAGCTGAATTACCCAGCACGGTACCGAGGTTTGCAGTGTTTTTTTACTTATGCAGCATAGCCAGATCATATAAGATTAGCCCCCAAAAAAAGGAATTCTAAGATAATGCATCTTTGGTGCAACACGTGGTCAATTATATGCTTTTATCAGATAATTAAATTACTTAAGGTAGGATGGGTTTTCAACAGCTAGGAAAGCTAACTCCAAAATGGTCTACAGGAATCAATAGCTGAAACAAGTGACTAATGTACTTGACGTGACTAACGTATATGTACACAGCAAGGGCTTGTGGGTCCTGGTACCCATGGCGATGCAAAGTGTGTTTGCCTGAGACCTGAGGATGAGTCATCCACCATCTCTGCAATGCAGCACACTTCAGGGGAGACGCGTTGAGGAGTGTGTGTGTGTTTTGTTGTGTTTGTGTGCGTGTGTGTGTGCGTGCGTGTGTATGTGTGTGTGTGTGTGTGTGTGTGTGTGTGTGTGTGTGTGTGTGTGTGTGTGTGTGTGTGTGTGTGTGTGTGTGTGTGTGTGTGTGTGTGTGTGTGTGTGTGTGTGTGTGTGTGTGTGTGTGTGTGTGGCATGCCTTAGCTCACCATATACACTCTATTCTCACGCTTGTTGTCATAACAATCACAGGCACCGTCAGGACCCCAGGATACTATAGAGGTTTGGTCAAGGGTCTGATGGTAACACTTGACGGCCAATCACCTTCAAGACTGTTCCCTGTAATTTATTGAACTCCATTAGGCCACCCACCTTGATACTGGTAACACAGATACAATAACACATCTACGGCAATCGTCTGGCTATGCACGGCCTTGTAAGCCATTATCCACATACTATACTGATCAGGTGAAGAGTTGTAAGAGAAACACAGCATACTGAACACCAACACTAGTCTAAAGGATCTAACTAGCTACTCTGGCTATGGAGGATACAACAGAGACTGGACCACACACACAATACACACACACAATACACACACACACAACACTGAAATCGTATTATTCAAGACACTTCATTCACAAAGACTCATGGCCCAAAACTCTCCTGCTTATATAAACGAAATGAACCTATATTATTCAAGGGAGTTCATTCTCCTATAAGTGACAGTCACATGATCCAAGGTGATATCCAGTGCATATCAGAGAGATTAAATCAAATATTATTTGTCACATGCGCCAAATATAACAGGTTTCACCTCACAGTGAAATGCTTACTTACAAGCCCTTAACCAACAATGCAGTTGTTAGTGGTCTAATGATGACACCACTCATTGAATGATAATAGCGTATTCAATGATTAGAGCAGCCAAATGGCTCATTATAATGGTTGACTTCAATAGAAGATTTCCATAAATGACAAGGGCATAATACAGATAGGGAGATGAATGTAGAGTTATATATTTGCAAACAAAGCAACAGCAGTGAGGCAGGCACACGGCACACACACAACACACACACACACACACACACACTTACATTTGACTTTTTAGTCATTTAGCAGATGCTCTTATCCAGAGTGACTTACAGTTAGTGTATTCATCTCATGATAGCTCGGTGGGGCAACCACATATCACAGTCATAGTAAGTACACTTTTCCTCATTAAAGTAGCTATCAGTTGGGGGGGAGGGGGGGGGGGCTGGGCAGGGACTCTGCTTCCCTAGCTTCAGGGGGAAGCTGGTTCTACCATTGGGGTGCCAGGACAGAGAAGAGCTTGGACTGGGCTGAGCTGATTAGGAGCACACACACAATACACACACACACACACAACACTGAAATCCTGTTATTCAAGACACTTCATTCACAAATAAACGAAATTAATCTATATTATTCAAGGGACTTCATTCTTCTATAAATGACAGTCACGTCTCTTAATGATCCAAGGTGATATCCAGTGCCTACAAGTATTCCCCCCCTTGGACTTCTTAAAAGTTACAAAGTGGGATTCAAATGGATTTTATTGTCATGTTTTGTCAACGATCAAAAAATACGCTGTAATGTCAGAGTGGAAGACAATTTTATAACATTTTATAAAGATTCATGAAAAATATAACACTAATATACCTTGATTAGATAAGTATTCACCCCCATGAGGCAATACATGTAGTGGCAGCAATTACAGTTGTGAGTCTTCTTGGGTAAGTCTCATAAGAGCTCTGCACACATGTATTGTGCAATATTTGCCTATGATTATTTTCTAAATTCTTCAAGCAAGGTGTTGTGGATCATGGCTAGACAGCAATTTTCAAGTCTTGCCATAGATTTCCAAGCAGATTTAAGTCACAACTTGATCACTTATGAATGCTCAGTGTCTTGGTAAGCCACTCCAGTGTAGGTTTGGCCTTTTGTTGTAGGTTATTGTTCTGCTGAAGGGGGAATTCCTCTCCCAGTGTCTGGTGTAAAGCAGACTGAAGCAGGTTTTCCTCTAGGATTTTGCCTGTGCTTAGCTCCATCCCCTTTCTTTTTGTCCTGAAATTCTCCCCAGTCTTTGCCGATGTCAAGCATACTAATACCATGATGCGGCCACCACTGAGCTTGAAAATAAGGAGGCAGTTATTCAGTGATGTATTGTGTGTCACACCCTGATCTGTTGCACCTGTCCTTGTGATGGTCTCCACCCCCGTCCAGGTGTCGCCCATCTTCCCCATTATCCCCTGTGTATTTTCACCTTTGTTCTCTGTTAGTCTGTTGCCAGTTCGTCTTGTTCGTTGAGTCAACCAACGTTTTTCTCAGCTCCTACTTTTCCCAGTCTCTCCTTTTCTCGCCCCCCTGGTTTTGACCCTTGCCTGTCCTGTCCCTGAGCCCCGCCTGACGTCCTGTGCCTTTGCCCCACCTCAGGATTACCGACCTCTGCCTGCCCTGACCGTGAGCCTGCCTGCCGTCCTGCACCTTTGCCCTTATACTCTGGATTATTGACCCCAGCCTGCTTCGACCTGTCGTTGCCTGCCCCTGTTGCTATAATAAACATTGTATAATAAACACAGTCTGCATCTGGGTCTTACCTTGATTCCTGATATTGTGTTGGATTTGCCCCAAGCATAAGGCTTTTTATTTATGCCAAAAAGTGCATTCATTTCCCATGTTTTTTTTTGCAGTATTACTTTAGTGCATTGTTGCATACAGGATGCATATTTTGGAATATTCATTATTTTGTATATTTTTATACTTATTTTCACTCTGTAATTGAGGCGATTATTGTGGAGTCACTTCAATGATATTGATCCATCCTCAGTTTTCCCATAACAGCCATTGTAGTGGTTTTAAAATCACCAATGGCCTTATGGTGACATCCCTAAGCAGTTTCCTTCCTGTCTTGCAGCTCAGTTCAGAAGGACGACCGTATCTTTGTGTCTGGGTTGTTTAATAAATCATCCACAACCTAATTATTAACTTGACCATGCTTAAACAGATATTCAATGTCTGATTTGTTATTGTTACCCATCTACCAATCACTGCCCTTCTTGCGAGCTTTCGAAAAGCTCCCTGGTATTTGTAGTTGAATCTGTGGTTGCAACTCAACACTTGACTGAGGGACCTTACAGATGTTGTATGGATGGGGGACAGAGGCAGGGGTAGTCATTCAAATATCAGTTAAACCCTTATTATTTGACACAGAGTGAGTGCATGTAACATATTGTGTGATTTGTTAAGTCATATTTTATATATTTTAGTAATTTATGCATGCCTAAACAAAAGGGTTGAATGCTTTTGCAACGACTATATTTTAGTTATTTAATTTTTATTAATTTGTTAAAAAAAAGTTTAAAAAATTTAATGACAATTAAATCTGTTTCAATTCCACTTTGAAAATGCAGCAAAATGTGAAAAACTCCAAGGGGGGTGAATAGTTATGATACCAAGTGTACTTCAAATACCAGTAACTCTCTGAGTCAAACAGTTCTTCTGCAGGCCTGTGTGAATATTCCATTCTTGTGACCAAAACATTTGCATTTAGGTGCTGTTGACATAATGAGAAGAAGATAAGCAGAGATGCTGTTTCTGTGCTTGGCTGGCAACTCGCTACATCCTAATCACCTGCTTATTTAGATGATGCGTGTGTGTGTGTGTGTGTGTGTGTCGTAAAAAGAATGAAGGATAGATGGATGTATGGAAGATGACTCAAATCTTTTTTGTATTAAATGAGGAAATTCAATTTGACCCATTTGAGTGTCTTTAGCAAAGCCAGAGCACAGTACAATGAATAGACCTTGGCCCTCTGCCACGCTACCACCACAACCATTAGCACTCAACACTTGTTACAACGGTTTATTCCTCAATACTTTTTACAATATGTTAGCACCCTTATCACAACGTTTTATTAAACCCTCAACACTTGTTGCAGCAGTTTAACCATGGAGTTGGTGTAGCATGGTTAACGTTTGCATTCAATCTATTATGTAACCCACCATGTCTCTCCATCAGCCCGAGTACCTCTTTAAAGACAAACCCATCAGGGCATAGACTCCGTAAGTCATGAAACAGCAAAGCCCAAGGTACTAATGCTCCAGCAATTAGCATCCTGATAGCAGCAGATGCCACTGTGCCGCTAATTAGCAACGTTAGCCAATACTGGCCCTGCTGAGATAAAATAACTCTAGGGCAGTGGTGCAGGGCAGGTCGAACTCTGCAGCTGAGGCAAATGGACACACATACGGAGCACACGTTAGGAGGAATAAACAATATCTTATCACCATTTTATTCTCAATATTTATTTTTCAATATACAGTATTTAAATCCATAGCTTGTTTGATTATGCTACACAATTTCCTACGATTCCCAAATATTTGGCACAGATTATACATACACAATCTTTTAAAATATCATCTTACAGTTACGCTTTGTCCCGTTCCACTTGGGTTCTTTGGAAATGTAATTATAACCCTGTTACGACACATATTTCAGTGAAGCAAAGATGTTGAATGACTGGACATTCAATATACTGTACAGAAATATAGTAAGCTACACGATTCAATTCAAAATTGCTACAATATGCATGCAGTAACAAATACAGCTGCTGAAGCATTGACTTTACACACTATTCTCAGGATATACACACATCTAATAAAAACATACTGTACAATCAATGAACACAGAATAATGAAACCTTTCCAACAACAACACGTCTGTCAAATACAAAAATACTCGCTTTTACTGGTTTCTCCACTCTATGAAATAGCCAATGTCCTGATAATACATTATCCACACATACAAATTCCCCCAAAGAAGAAAAAACAAAGCACAACACTGTTTAGGTTGACAGGTTTCATGAGAGGCCGTACGACTGTGGACCATGGAGCTAAGCTGACAGCAACACAGCATTAGATACATCCTGCTCCCTAACACCCAGAAAGAGAGAGAGAGAGAGAGAGAGAGAGAGAGAGAGAGAGAGAGAGAGAGAGAGAGAGCGAGAGAGAGATAAAGCGAGTGAGACATCAGGCTCCAGAGACCTCGTCAAAAGAGGGAGAGAAAGAGGGAGGGGGGGACATAAGAGAGGGGATGGAGAGAAAGTGACAAAGAGGAGTATGTGTGGAGGAGGAGTAATAAAAGATAATTGAATTGTCTCCATCTTATCGCACTTTAAAGTAGGACCCGAGCACAAACACACACACAGTATACACAGCGATACAAAGGAGAGACGAACTAGAGGGCATTCTTCAAGTAAAATAAACCCTTTGGGCTACACTCAACATCCCATCAACATCGACTTGCTTAAAGTGTGCAACAACCTCTCAAACACTACTATTGTGTTTTTTTCAATTTCATCCTACAAACGGATGATATTAAGTGGGTACATGTCCCTCAGTTTCAATGGGCAAGATGCCTCTGGAGGGCACTGTTATGTGAATATACTGGCTTGACAGATTCAGATTAGGTGGGAGAGCAATGAAGAAGTATTGAGTTGAGGTTGACAGATTCGGATTAGTTGGGAGAGCAATGAAGAAGTATTGAGTTGAGGTTGACAGATTCGGATTAGTTGGGAGAGCAATGAAGAAGTATTGAGTTGAGGTTGACAGATTCGGATTAGGTGGGAGAGCAATGCAGAAGTATTGAGTTGAGGTTGACGGATTCGGATTAGGTGGGAGAGCAATGAAGAAGTATTGAGTTGAGGTTGACAGATTCGGATTAGGTGGGAGAGCAATGCAGAAGTATTGAGTTGAGGTTGACGGATTCGGATTAGGTGGGAGAGCAATGCAGAAGTATTGAGTTCTTGACAACTAACACTTGAATCCAGCATTGTTGCTGTGATACAAGGAGAGAGAACCAACTCAGGGGAGGTATGCTGCCAAAACAAGGGTGGTCATAGCAACCTTGTGATGACAGCTACATGTCCCCTGCGTGTCACTTCCCCTGTGTCCCCCCGCTCAGGGGAAAGCGTTGTAAGGTGCAGAGATAGAGCGTGGGGGTCACCGGATTATGCTTGCTGCTTGTTTGATTGACAAAACTAACCTTTCTGGCAGCTCACCAAGGACACTTGCGACAACAACAGGAACTTTGTCGGAGCTCTCTCCTCTCTCTACTACTGATGACTCACACTAGCTTATCCTTCCTCTCCTCCATCTCTCTTGGTCTGGCTGACACCATCTTATCCTTCCTCTCCTCCATCTCTCTTGGTCTGGCTGACACAAGCTTATCCTTCCTCTCCTCCATCTCTCTTGGTCTGGCTGACACCAGCTTATCCTTCCTCTCCTCCATCTCTCTTGGTCTGGCTGACACAAGCTTATCCTTCCTCTCCTCCATCTCTCTTGGTCTGGCTGACACCAGCTTATCCTTCCTCTCCTCCATCTCTCTTGGTCTGGCTGACACCAGCTTATCCTTCCTCTCCTCCATCTCTCTTGGTCTGGCTGACACCAGCTTATCCTTCCTCTCCTCCATCTCTCTTGGTCTGGCTGACACCAGCTTATCCTTCCTCCATCTCTCTTGGTCTGGCTGACACCAGCTTATCCTTCCTCTCCTCCATCTCTCTTGGTCTGGCTGACACCAGCTTATCCTTCCTCTCCTCCATCTCTCTTGGTCTGGCTGACACCAGCTTATCCTTCCTCTCCTCCATCTCTCTTGGTCTGGCTGACACCAGCTTTTGAAGTCCTCGAAGTGGGTCACAGCTCTTCACTGTATAGTCATGTGGGTCGTGTCAGCCAGACTACCTCTCTCCTTCCCTCCCCTCGCTAACACAAAATAACCACCTTCTTCTATATGGGAATAAGGGATGAGCATGGAAAATGGTGCATGATGAAATTGTGTTTTATAATTGAGGTGTGGTGACGGTACCAACGCTCAATAGCATGTCATAGAAAAGAAAAGGTTAAGACCCCTGATTTCAGAGGAACCCTGATTTCAGAGGAGACTTCAGAGGAACCCTGATTTCAGAGAATAAATAAAAAACACACCCAACAGAAACCAGCGTGTGTGTAATGCAGCGCTTTTTTCTCATTGTATACAGTACGTTCGGACTACCTACGCCGTGGTTGCTAGGGCGACGGCTCTCTGCGATGAAGAGTCCTTGATCCCTGTGTGTGGAGTGTACACTCACGACTCCAATTCTGGGTGCTTAGTTAACTCGTCCTGGACCCTTGTCATCACCATCACACACTAGAGTGTCCTACTAAGTGCCCTATTACGTACCCACTGTGTTATACAGGAAAGACACAAGCGGAGTCTCGGGCTGAAAAGTTAACATCTCCATGGAGAGACTTGACACTGAACTGTGGTTCCATGTTGACAAAGACTGCTTAGTAATTACTGACAATTACTGACACAGTTTACAGTAGGCCTATACAGTTTAACATGCTGTCAGTAATAACATGCAGTCAGTAATAACATGCAGCCAGTAATAACATGCAGTCAGTAATAACATGCAGCCAGTAATAACATGCAGCCAGTAATAGCATGCAGCCAGTAATAACATGCAGTCAGTAATAACATGCAGCCAGTAATAACTTGCAGTCAGTAATAACATGCAGCCAGTAATAGCATGCAGTCAGTAATAACTTGCAGTCAGTAATAATATGCAGCCAGTAATAGCATGCAGTCAGTAATAACATGCAGCCAGTAATAACATGCAGCCAGTAATAACATGCAGTCAGTAATAACATGCAGCCAGTAATAACATGCAGCCAGTAATAACATGCAGCCAGTAATAACATGCAGCCAGTAATAGCATGCAGTCAGTAATAACATGCAGCCAGTAATAACATGCAGCCAGTAATAACATGCAGGCAGTAATAACATGCAGCCAGTAATAACATGCAGTCAGTAATAACATGCAGTCAGTAATAACATGCAGCCAGTAATAACATGCAGTCAGTAATAACATGCAGTCAGTAATAACATGCAGTCAGTAATAACATGCAGCCAGTAATAACATGCAGTCAGTAATAACATGCAGTCAGTAATAACATGCAGTCAGTAATAGCATGCAGCCAGTAATAACATGCAGTCAGTAATAACATGCAGTCAGTAATAACATGCAGTCAGTAATAACATGCAGTCAGTAATACAGTGTAACAATGTTAGCTGCAGTTCCACTCAAAATGACTGTTGTTACGGTGGAAACCTTTTCTGCTGATTGGTATACTGTACACTAACCTCTAGCGTGTGTAAAGTCAGCAATGTGGAAGGTCGACTCATTTTGTAGTCCCATAAAAGATATACTTTGAGTGTATGTATTGAATAACAACAACAGCAAGAAAGGAAGCGAGTGATGAGTCATCTGTTAAGCTCTGTTGTTCGGTATGTTCAGTCACTCCTAAAGGCCTCTTCATTGGACAATGGCTGTCAAATCAGTGACTAATGACTTCTTTTCAGTGAGTTGCCTAAATTCTGACATTAGTGTCATGTTATCATGAAACCCTAATCTTATCACCAAACGTTAATTAGCCCATCAGTTGCATGTCTGGCTAACGTTGACCTGGCAGCAATGATTAGGCTGCCATCAATTAACGGTGACTATGAATTATTGAGCCAGTGGGAAGTCTGTTCAAAGGCAACTACAGTCATTTGAAATGTAAAAGAGTTAGGGAGGCTAAACAGGGCTTAAAGAGATGTATGTATGATGTTCCAATTAGAAAATACTGTACAGTACATCTTCACTGTTGGGTTTAGTCTCATGCATCATAAATAATCATCTACACCGGGGCAGCAATATTTAACATCTGTCACTGGTAGACAAGCAGCGCTTTGTACGTCATTTGATAGCAATATCTGACTCATGCAAATTACGTTTACATCCAATCTTCATGAAGGGACAGGTTCTAGGTACAGAGGTACCAAACCCAGAGAGATAGTCCAGAATGAACTGCTCTGAGAGCATTGGTGACACCATTGAGAGGCGGGGAGAGACAGTAGGAGGGACTCTGACAATGATGAATGAGAATAGTCTGATACAGACGACGGAAGATCATTGCACAGCCTCATGGGGGATGAGCCTGATGCGGAAAGGGGACACTGGGTATAGAACCCAACTAGAAGTGCAGATAGGACTGGAGCCCTAATGATGGAGAGAAGACAGAGAGAGATAGAGAGACAGGGTTGGACAGGGAGAGAGACAGGGAGAGAGACAGAAACAAAGGAGTGAAAGAGAAACACAGCCCAGACGGGATGCAGCATAGACTGGGAGATAAAACACCATCAATCTCACCCTGGCAACATCCCCAACCTATCCTTGAACATTCTCCACTGGCTCGTTGTCTGTCCGTACTTCAAGTGTTTCTCGGGTTGGAAAGCTGAAACTGTGATGCAACAGGGTTCTATTTTGGCTCCATGGTAGAGCCCCTGAGGGCCCGGCCTACATGATGGAGCAGGTGAAGCCACAGCACTCCTTCAGCAGGGACAGGCCTGTCTTGGTGAAGGGGGACGAGGTCTGCTGGGCCCTGGACGTTAGCCGTCTGGCTGGAATCTGACCTGGGGAAGAGGAGGTGGAGTCAGTCAGAGGATATGGGGATGTACCAGGTGGCGGTACTGGTGATGCTGTAGTAGATCAGACATAATGACACACATCCAGACTCACCCAGACACAAGGGTACGCAGACACATGCATGCACACACACGCCTTCAGATGATCTGATATGAGCAGAATACACGCTGATGAAAATAAATGTTGCTCAGTGGGGAGCCAGTTCAAAGATGTATGCATTTTTGTGGGTGAAATCCATAGTTTCAAAAAGAAATGCTTCAGTAGGGAAGAAAGAATTTAACAAAAAAGAGGCGCCAAACTGTCCAAAGAAATTGTCATGAAATCAAGGTCACTGACTATTACTGAATCAAAGTGAATACTTGAAAACGTTGAGACATACAATTGAGCATTTGAATGGAAAATAATAACTCACTATGACGCACTATGACTACACACACACACACCTTTCTTCTTGGAGTTTCTGGGGAACTTGGACTGGAGGAAATCAGCCATTTCTTTGTCCTCCTCCCTTTCCCTGTAGAGGAGAGAAAGATGGATGAGTGGAACTTGAAATGCTACATTTCTGTCTGTTCCTGCTAGCGATGACTAAGACTCCATATCCTCATGCCCTTTCTCCCTGGGTGTCTTCACATGCCTCAAAAACAATCAATTATTACCTCGTATTGAATTTGTATTTGTATTTCGGACAGGATGTCATTGAAGACCAAACCAATAAGGGGGAGGGGGGGGACAAGACAGATGGAACAGAGTTCTGTAACATAGGTGGTTCAGAACCATGCTCCCGTGATGACCTGGTCTGAGACCTGACGACATACTGTACGTTGGGACCCCAAGGTAAATGCCCAGGCTTTAGCTCAGAGGGCTAACAGTGTTCTGGTGAGCATGACACCTGGTTTCGAACCCCATTCGGTCACACTTGCCTTAGCCTCTCAAACTCCACATCGTCAACAAGGAAATCTCTGGTCTCCACCAGCTTGTGGATCTGCTGGAGAAGATCCTCCTCTTTCTGTCTGTCCTCGTTGGACTTGTCATTGTCTGTAACAGAAAAATGTTATGAGTTTGATCACTTTGGTCATGATAATGTATGATTACACAGTGTCTCATTCCCCAAGTTGATATTAACACATTGTAATCATTATTGACACAAGACATACATTTTGTGCTTGGTGAAGGATTTAATGATCTCACTTAGGACTGGATTCAGTCTGTTGTGCTGAAGAGTTGCGCTACAGGGTGATAGAAATTTAAAGGTAATGTTCCCGTGTTAGACGAGACTGCATTCACGGTAAACGCTGCATATGTCGGCTCAATAGGAAATTACCTTCACCTTTAAATTGCTCTAGAGCACTGAACTTCAGCGATACGGATTGAATCCAGCCTAAATCATTATTTTACAGCACTTACAACCCATGAAAAATCATAAATCAGAAAATCCACAACAATTTACAACATAAGTTTTATTAAGCACAAATTATGTTAGGTTCCACATGCAGTGGATACATTTTGACAAAAGAAACAGATCACCAGATGCAATTTTCTGCTTACATTCTTATCAAAGTTAATGTGTTAATGCCATTATCTTCACAGAACCCACTAAATCAACCCCAAACCCAGGATAGAGGTGCTGAGTGAATGTGGTCTGGACTCTATGGAGGAGGGTCATTGAGACGCCGTAGAAGGACAGAATTACTGTCTTGTGGTCCAGGTACACTCCTACTCTGGAAGAGCAGGGGACAGAGATGTCTGTCTGTTTATCATTGTGGTAGAAGGTGCAGCTATAGTCAGAGCAGATTAAACACCAGGATTGATCATTCTTCCCAAACAAACTGCGTCTTTTCAGCTGATCCCTTTATATGAGACGGCTATACAAACTGACCCGTCCCAGTGTACATTCCAGTAGCAAGCTCCAGACAGACCCTCCCTACACAGCACCTGGGGGTAGAAGGTAAATCTGTCTGGATGGTCAGGATATTCCAACAACTGACACTGGTCCCATTTCACATCTCTGTTCCCCACCGACAGATACAGTTTGTTATGTGCTGTGTTGGGATCCAATGTGAGTTGATCATTTCCAGATATCTTGGCCATTTCCTCCTCCAATACATCCTCCAGTCGTTCTTTTAGTCCGGAGACTGATTTCTTCACATCTTCAAAGGAGACATGTTGGTCGACAGCGCTAGGTAAGGCTTCAGATTCAGGAGTGACACAGAGAGACTGGACAGTCTGGAGGAAATGGATGTGATCCTCAGTTTCCTCCAGCTCATTGTCTCTCCTCCTCAGCTCAACCACCTCCTGCTCCAGTCGCAGCAATCGCTCTTCAACATGAATCCCTTCAGCCCTCTCCCTGGCTATGATCAGCTTCTTCACCTCAGAGTGCCTTTTCTCAATGGAACAGATCATGTTAGTAAAGATACTTTCACTGTTCTTCACCACACCTTGTGTAGAGCGCTTGAGTGACTTCATAGCCTTTCTTACTTTATTCTTCTCCTTCTTTATCCCGTGGATTCTCTGCTGGGATTTCTCCCCCAACTCTCTCTGTTTCGCAATCCTTTCTGCTGCAACTGAGACTGTTTCATGGCCTTTATGTTCATCTAACAAACACTGATAACAGATAAACTGCTGATCGGACCGGCAGTAAACCTCTAGTAGTTTATCATGATGAGAGCAGATCTTCTCCTGTAGCTGTGTGGTGGCTTGGACCAAGTGGCGCTTCTTAACGGTAGGAGATTCATAGTGAGGCTTGAGGTGAGTCTCACAGTAAGAGGCCAGACACAACAGACAGGACTTGACAGCTTTGAGTTTTCTCCCAGAACAAAAATCACACTCCACATCTCCAAGATCAGCATATCAGTAAGCTGGAGGAGCAGGTTGGAGTCCTGTCTCCAGATTCTCCACTAAGCCAGCCAACAGAGTGTTTTTCTTCAGAACAGGCCTTTGGATAAACCCTTGTGGTCATCCTGATCCCAGCTGCCCTCAATACAGCCCGTACAGTAGCTGTGTCCACAGGAAGTAGTCACTGGGTCCTTTTGTAGATCCAGACAGATTGAACAACTGATCGAGTCCCTGGCTGTTGCCATTTTGCTGCCCTGACTAACAGACTGAGCAGCAGAGTATGAAAGATAGGTATCATTTCTCGAGAAATGTTTGTGTTTATGACACAATGCCACATCCGGGTTCTGTGAGTACTCTTAACCTGTAGAGGGTGTGGTGATGGACAGAGGTCAGGAAGAGATCGCCTCTGATTGGACAGACAATCTTCATTGCCATTCAGTGCCATTTTTACAGTATGTCTACCATTTAACTCTCTACACTCCACTGCACCTTAGTCTGCAGTTTAAGACCTCTCAGTAGTTGACCTCTCCATCCAAAACACTATTGGCATTCTGGGGCTTTTTCATGATGATGTAAGCATCAAAATCAGACTAATCTATTCTATTAGATCTCCACTGAGTCAAAAAGCTCTGGATATCCTGCGTCATCATATGGTGATAGGAGCAGTGTTCATTTTGGATTTAGTTTAGTTAAAATACCTTTTAGTCTTGGTCACATTTGAGTAATTTCATCCTTTGTTAGTTTTAGTTATTATCAGTCAACTAAAACTCTGGACAATTTTTGTCTAGTTTTAATCACAGCCATTTTAGTCACATAATAGTCTGTGCATTTGTTTCTATTAAATAATGAATATTTAGGCTACCTCTAACTTCCATCATGTGCACATTCAAATAGCCTTGTCCAACTAAGCCTACTATCCCCTCCTACACCTTAGCTGGCAACATTGATATTGTGGCAGATTATAACCAATGCCAGCCATAATTAACCATATAGGCTATAAAGCCACGACTACAGGTTAAACAATTTAAAGCTCAGATTTTCTCCCCGTCATAACCATCAAGGAGGGTAAATAACAGTGGTTTCTTGAAAAGGGGATAATTTATGCTTTCCCAAAATGACAGAAGTATTACTTTAATCCTAATATTTAAATAGCATTAGTTTTCCCCTAATATTCAACAATTTGCATTAATTTTTCCTATAGGAAAAAAGCAACCGCAACACTCATTTGCAGACCGCTGCACGAGAGCAGCCACACAGACGGATGAATAACAGCTCTCATGGGAAAATAGAGCTTCTGATGTGATCAAAGCAAAAATAGCCTACATGAAAGTAAGAAAGAGAGTAAAGAGTAAACATTATTGTTTCTGGTTGAGGTCAATTACAAGTCAAGTGTCCTGGCACCTGACCTCGCATCAGTTCAACAGATTGACGAGTGACTGAAGTCACTGCATGGGAGTTATGTGGGAGAGCCCGGAAACTGAAATACATTTTGAGAGGATTGGAAAGCAGATGAAAATGATATTTTCATTTGTTTTGTCCAATCCTAAGAATATGCACGCATGCAGAATATTTCATGTAATCCTCTCATTGGCATCTTTCAGTTGCGAGGTCTGAGGGTGCTGATCTGCACGGCTCTCCCACACAGTTCCCAGGGGGTCACTTCAGTCATTCCTCAATATTTTGAACTGATGCGAAGCCAGATGCCTCAAATAGAAACAATAATGTTTACTCCCTCTCTTATATGCTGATCAAACCACACGTGTGCATGCGTCCGCGATCTCTGAACCAATTAGATTAATTTGGGGACAGGTTGAAAAGCATTAAACATTTATGGCAACTTAGCTAGCTTGCTGTTGCTAGCTAATTTGTCCTGGTATATAAACATTGGGTTGTTATTTTACCTGAAATGCACAAGGTCCTCTACTCTGACAATTAATCCACAGATAAAAGGGTAAACCGAATTTGTTTCTCGTCATCTCTCCTCCTTCAGGCTTCTTTTTCTTCTTGGGACTTTATATGGCGGTAGGCAACCAACTTTACAGTATTACTACAACCGACCGGAGTGTGGACCTTCATCTTTCAATCACCCACCTGGGTATGTGCTCCTAAAAACCAATGAGGAGATGGGAGAGGCCAGACTCCAATTTCAATTTTAGCACCTGTGTCACTTCCTGACCAGTAAAAGAGGTTGTTTGTTATTGTAGTTTGGTCATGGCGTGGCAGGGGGTGTTTGTTTAGAGTGTTTCGGGGTTTGTTGGGCCATGTTCTTGTTAGTCTATTTCTATGTTAGTTCTAGTATGTCTATTTCTATGTGGTGTTTATTGGGTTGACCTTCAATTGGAAGCAGCTGCTCCTCGTTGCTTCTAATTGAAGGTCCTATTTAAGAGGGGTGTTTTTTCTATGGGATTTGTGGGTAGTTATTTCCTGTTTTGTGTTCGTGCACCTGACGGGACTGTTTAGTGTCGTTTGTTGTTTTTGTATACGTGTTTCTTTTGTTTTCCTTCTTTAATAAAATAAGAAGATGAGTTTACACGTTCCCGCTGCGTTTTGGTCCAATCCCTACAACACCCGTGACAGCCTGGCCACGCAGATGACCCTAGCCACGCAGATGACCCTAGCGCAAGTGGTGTGGTCAGCATGTTACTCTGCCTCGCGCCGCGGTTCACATATCTTGTCTCTAACGAAATATATTTTCTTTGACTAAAATGAAAAGTAATTTGTAATAGTTATCGTCGTCTTGTTATCATCATAGTTTTTGTCAGGAAAAATAGTTTGTTGATGAGTATTTTTCTTCATATTTATTGTTGACGAAATGAACACTGGATAGGAGTTTGTTCTACCACCAATTTAACCCGTTGACAGTGGATATATTCCGTTACAGTATTCCATGTTAATAGGGAAACATTGTTTAAAGGGTGGTTTGAGTTTGATCACTTCTATGATGACAATGTATACAATATCTCTTCACATGATGCTGCTGTGCTGAAAAATAATTGTTATAATTAAGTACAAATTATACAACTATTACATTTTGTGGATGGTGAAGGGACTGCTGACCTCACTTATTAATTATTTGGTAACACGTCACTGTATTTTAAATGTATTTTATTTAACCTTTATTTAACTAGGCAAGTCCGTTAAGAACAAATTCTTATTTACAATGATGGCCTACCCCGGCCAAACCCGGACGAACCTGGGTCAATTGTGCGAAATATATCCACTGTCAACAGGGGTTAAATCAGTGGTAGAACAAACTCAATATATGACAACAGGATGAACAGTCATTTTTAAAACCAATTATATCCGGTTTTATAACATCTCATGCTGTGAATCATGATTCATTAAAACTACTTATGACAGCTTATAACAAATGTTATAATGTGTTTTATAAACTAGGTAGTTTGGCTCCTGGATGATGATTGGCTGAAAGCTGTGGTTCATCAGACATTATAAACTGGGTGGTTTGAGTCCTGAATGCTGATTGGTTGAAATCCATGGTATATCAGATCGTGTACCATGGGTATGACAAAACATGTATTTTTACTGCTCTAATTATGTTGGTAACCAGTTTATAATAGCAATAAAGCACCTCTGGGGTTTGTGATATGTGGCCAATATACCACACGCCGCGTCGTGCAAAAGAACAGCCCTTATCCGTGGTATATTGTGAGAAAGGCCCCACATGGTCCCAGCTGAGTATGAAAGATAGGTATTGTTTGACGAGAAGTGTTTATGCTTATCACACAACGCCACTTCCTGATTCTGTGTGTACTCTGAACCTGTAGAGGGTGTGGTGTTGGACAGAGGTCAGGAAGAGATTGTCTGTCCAATCAGAGGCAATCTTTACTGCCATTGATGGCAAGTTTTACCGTATGTCTGGAATTTAACCCTCTACAATCCATTGTACCTTAGTCTGCAGTTCAAGACCTCTCAGTAGTTAATCTCTCGATCCAAAACACTATTCTCATACTCATTGCCCTAACTAAAGTAAAGAAAACAATATAATAATAAAAATAATAATAAATAAATAATAGTTGGGCACACAATGTAAACATAGACTATACCTGGTATGGACACCAGTTTCTGGAGCTCTTTCTTGAGGCGAGTGATTTCCTTACACAGCTGAATGTCATCCATCCTAAAGACATAAACATTTCATTATTTAAAAACCCTGCATTATTCAGAATGATTCAGCAAATGGTCCAATCTAAGTTCACATGTTTTTTTTGTTGTCATTTAGCAGATGCTCCTATCCAGAGCGACTTACAGTAGTGAGTGTATACATTTTGATACCGGTAACCCAGTATCACAGCATCACAGAGCCTACAGACATCCATTACTGTCAGCTAACTGAGAGCCTCACCTCCTCTACCTTTCTACTTGTCAGACAGGATGAACAGGGACCTGCGGTGGGCAAGGTGCAGAATCCCACCCATGTGGCATCCCAAGCTTCAGAGAACAGCCACTAGACTCAACAGGATTCATCACACTTGGCCTGTAACGTTGAACTCTAAAATCATTCCATGAGTTAGAGTTAATTCAGGTGTGACATAAGACTTCTCTGATATTCTCTATAGCGCCACATCAAATACCATTACTGCCTCTGAGCAGCCAGCCTCACATCTCTGATGTTATTTAATGTCAATGGTAGAAAGTCCCCCCCCCCCCTGCTCAGCCTGTTTTCAGCTGCCTTTCTCTCTCCCACCACATTATACTGAACCCACTGGCACAGCTTTAAACAGAATGCCTGACTTATTAGATATTTCAGATTGTAAACCGTGTCAAAGGCTAAAAACAAGATCCATATATAAAAAAACACTGCCAGGCTTCCATACAGTGCCAAAATCTCTCTTCTCCAATGAATGAGGAAAGGATTCTCTCGCTCCCTCTCTCTCTCTCTCTCTCCCTTCCTCCATGTAACACTTTCCAAGCATTGTAATACAGGGAGTAGGACTAGGCGCTCTGCTCCATGTGGTTAGACCAGGGATTCTTAAACTTTTTCAGCCTGGGACCCAAATGATCAATTCTGTTTTCCTGGGACCCAAGTTTATGAAAACATGCAACTATAGGTACATATCGGTACATTTAATGTTTAAAACAAATGCAAAATAGAGAAAAACAAATGACAATGAAATGAAATACCCATATAAATAGCGATTCATGTTTATTTTTCCCCATTAAAAACACTCTTACATATCTGTCTAGGTTGGAATGATTGGTGTTAAAATACAATAAATCATTTTCATTCTGAACTGGAATTAACTGATCATATCACACAGATGTTGACCAGAAAACAAACACGCGCACACACACACACACACACACACACACACACACACACACACACACACACACACACACACACACACACACACACACACACACTCCTAATGACAGGTGTGTGGCTGGTTGAAGTTTTCATCAAGAATGTCTATTCTGGGCTCAGTTTTTGACAGTGCAACATTGAGGTCATGCTCAGCATTGAGTCTGTTTCTGTACTTGTTTTTTAAGTATGCCAGAGTTGAGAACCCTGACTGACATAGGTATGTGGTGCCAAACTGGATCAGAACATCTACTGCTTTCTCAGCCAGGCAGGAGACCGCTTCCTACTGTACTGTAGATGAGCAACCCAGAACTATGTGAGTATGTTTGCCTCAAAAAGTATCTTGCTTCAATCTGTTAATTCCAGAATAGAAATGGTTACTTGTATTTTAATAGCAACAGTTCCAACCTACACCTTTTTTCAACAGTAATTTCTACAGTAAGATGTACAGTAGGCCTGATAATTTTTCATTTTCATCTGTACTGTTACTTAGGGTTGCACTAAGTACAGTAGCTAACTAACTTGCTTTGGCTAACGTTAGCTAGCTATTAGCTGTGTACAAGGGGATTGTTTGAAAGAGAAACTCACATTTACTGCTATGAGCGATAGTAGTCCCTTATGTCTGCTTATCACCTGTTAGAAAATGACAACACTAGCTGACTTACTTTTACTTCCTGAAGCATTGTACCCGGACAAAAAAGGTGAAGAAAGGTAAAGTATGAACCCACCCACACCCGTGAACACCTACTTATCACCTTACATCTCATCCCCATCATCCTCCTAATCCTAAAACCCGAGCTTATATGAGGCTGATGTTTCTGTAGATATAGTTTTAACCAAAACATTAGATTGTGATTCTAAAAACAGAGGTTAAAATCCTCTTATCCACGAGAGAAGTCTGTTCAGTGAAATACTGTTTCGTCAATCGGATTCGTCATCTCCTTAGTTATTGTAATTATATTCCTGTTTATTCTTTGAGAAGCCTTTGCTGCTAAACGAGAAGTAGCATCAATTGAACTAACTTCAACAAACGTAGAATGACTACACGGATGCCCTTTGATGATAATTTAAGTCCGGATAAACTTGCTAAGGCAATAATTAAACGTTGGGCAATTGATGTTGTTCATAACCACTTTGTAGGTGTTCTGAAATAACTCCCTGGGTTTCCCGTCATGCTGTGGATGTTTTGTCAGGACGTGTCATTTTAATTTGTTCGTTTTGAGCGACTCATTACTAAGCACTTCCCTGCACAAAACACATTGTGGGCGCTTCTCGTTATTTCTCAAAGTTTGTATGAAACCAAGCGAGTGAGAATGACAAATCAGTGGCTGACAGCGCATAATCTTCTGCTGAACCATAGCCCTGCAGCGTGTGGGTCGCGGAGTGATCTTCAATAGAAATGCAGAAAAAAAGATGTCGTAAACATAGCAGAGCACAAGGCATCTCCCTCCCACTCGCGCAGCTGGCAAATTGAGCAGAGACACAGCTGCTACCTTCTAAGCAGAGAGCGCACTGAACAGAGAGTGCAGTTGCATTTGGCAAAATCAGTTCCAGTAATGAATAAAATAATTATACATTTACTCTGACACGTCGTGACCCACCATTAACAGGTCCTTTAAAAAAGGCTGGGTTAGACAAACATCCAGGTCCTCGTCAGAAGAGGACAAATATGTAGTGCCGCTGCCGGGAGGAAGACAGAAAAGAGGAGGTGAGCGAGTAAACCCTCACTGCCATCCGTTCTATTTGCCAACGTGCAATCATTGGAAAATAAGATCCTACCAACGGGACATTAAAAACTGTAATATCTCATGTTTCACTGAGTCGTGGCTGTAATGACCTCATGAATAACATACAGCGGCCTCTGGTAAGAAAAGGAGTGGTGGTCTAAGTATATTTGTAAACAACAGCTGGTGCACAAAATCTAAGGAAGTTGCAAGGTTTTGCTTGCCTGAGGTAGAGTATCTCATGATAAGCTGTAGACCACACAATTGACCAAGAGAGTTTTCATCTATATTGTAATGACCCTGGGTTTATAAGCGCGGATATCGACTCTGCCGCACGGGCATGCTTTTACGGCACAGCCTATAGCGCGCTGGACTTCGGGCTTGAAGGTAGAGGGTTCGAGACCTGCTCCCTGCCTGTTTCATTACACTGGTGTCAGAAGTGATCGGACCTTGCATCCACGACAGTGCGTGTGCTTGGCCGGTGAGCGCGTTCCTGTAAGACGTAGAGTCTCAAGCTAGCGCGAGGACGCGCTCTTTGAAAGGAGGGAGTAGTGTAACGACCCTGGGTTTATAAGCTCGGATATCAACTCTGCCGCACGAGCATGCTTTTGCGGCACAGTCGATAGCGCGCTGGACTTCGGGCTAGAAGGTTGAGGGTTCGAGACCTGCTCCCTGCTGTTTCATGACAATATTCTTCGTAGCTGTCTATTTACCACCACAAACCGATGCTGGCACTAAGACCACACTCAATAATCTGTATACGGCCATAAGCAAACAGGAAAACGCTCATTCAGAGGCGGTGCTCCTAGTGGCCGGGGACTTTAATGCAGGGAAACTTAAATCTGTTTGACCTAATTTCTACCAGAATGTTAAATGTGCAACCAGAGGGGGAAAAAAACTGTAGACCACCTGGAGTTGATGGAATAATCCTTTAATTCATTGCCACTTACTCAGCTGGGCCAGGGGCGCTTTAATTAGGTCAGGTGGAAATGTCCTACAGATCTCCACTCCATAAAAGGAGGAAATCGCCATCGCCTGATCGCGCTGCTTTCTCTTCCTTCACTCTGTCTAATCCAGA